>NC_054707.1:69382346-69387346 GCF_016097555.1 Gigantopelta aegis | reverse complement strand
GATTCCATCGTCGTTACGTTCATTGATGTTTTTGTCTTATTACAACGATTGCCAATATCATCCATTTAATTCCAGAATTGTTTTGCATAAATTTATGTTTCAATCATGCAACATGGGATTTCGTTGCTTTCTTTCATCTTCTAATATAATGTACTGCTCACATCCACATACATATGTTTGAAATAATTAATGGTAACTTTGTTACAAATGGGTACCCATGCTTATTGATGTTTATACAGAGTAAGGTTTATAGTGAGGTAGGTATCCACGCACAATTTACCTGTATTGAGATCTGTTTACGGCAAGGTATATGGTGAAGGAAAGTTTTTCACACCATTGTGACATTTAAAGGTCACTTTAGGGGTGATTTTAGATGTCAGTGCAAGTCAAAATCAATATTTTGGTTAAATTGTTTTAATATCTATGAGGGTAAGTCTTTTTTAAACAGTGTTGTTTAAGGTTTACTCTTGATTTTGACTAACTGATCAGTATATATTGCAATATTGATATAAACTAAGGGCAATCTGGAATTAAAAATGTGTTTATTTGACAACATTCATTTCGTGTGATACATCCTTCCCCAAAAATCTTAATGCAGGTTTTAGATCACTATCAATTTGTAGAATCTTTACATGTACCAATATGTATGGTTGTATATAGGTCTTCCCAAATCCTTACTAGATGGAAGTATTGCAGAACTTCTGGTGTTTTTTTAATATCCTTAACCTGCGTATCAATCCCATCTGATTCAGTAGCTCCATGCACGCAACATACATATACGTCAGTTCAGGAAGTCCACAACAGTTCTACTCTTTAAGAATGGCAAGGACACTGTTGGTTTCATTAATAATTAATGAAACATTGGAACTACACTTGTGTCAAATGAATGTCACACCTACAATTTTGCAAAATTTACCTTTCTCTTTCCTACTCCTTAGAATTTTGTTGGTAGCTTTATGTATTGTTTCTCAATATAAGTGTCAAAGATAATATCTTTTCTGGTGGAACCATCAATCTTTCACAAAACTATGTTGACAAATGTGTTTGCAATTAGTTTGTTTAATTCTACAAGTCTACAAAATATCACTCTGTGTAGCATTCCCTTGCCACAAGTATTATCCCAGTTGATCATGCAGGATCAGAATAAAAATGTTTTTTGTTTTTTATTCAGTATTTTATGGAACATGGGGTTACATTAGTTTGTAAGTATGTGCTCATCTTTGGAGACGGTTGAGGATCCAAAAATGCCACATTCAACCAGATAGGAAATTATGACGCAGCTATATATACACAATGTTTCGTCCAAACATGAAACATATTCTCGAGTTGTGGTTGAATGGAAACAGACACATAGCACTATTAATGGTTTGCTATCTTGGTCACTCTAAAGACGAAACTTTGATACCATTTGGGTAGTCATCAAATACTGGGCAGGACATACTCCGCTTGAAACACACTGATACCACGGATCGCAGCAGACATTGCGGATTTCCTGAACCAGTTGATAATTTGTATGGTGATACGGAGTCATTGATAAAGCCTGGAAGGAGAGAAGGCTCTGGAGGTGTTTTCACCATCAAGAATACCTCAGCTACATTTGAAATGAGGTAATTTCTAAACATACTTTTAAAGCATTCCATCATTTGACAGTAGTCTACCTCCTGCTTTAGGAGATTTGACAAATAATTTGAATGTAGCAAAACAATTAGGCAGATATGTATTCCAGAATACATATGTACTGCAATCCATTGTTGCTATCTATCAATCATAATATGAAACCGGTCAGTTATATGGCAATTGTTCATGTTGAGTGATAAGTTTAATCATAGAAATCAATTAAGACATGCCATTTTAATTGTTGCTAGAATAAACAGTGATATTGTCTTTAATTAGATAATAACATTATATCTTAAATATTGATGATATTCAACCACTCCCCCCCCCCCCCCCCAAACAAACCCCTACCCATAACAAACAAACAAACAAACAAACAAACAAACAAACAACAACAACAATATTAATAATAATAATAATTTTCCTTAATTTGTGCCAAATGACTTTAAATGATCTTAACATGACGGGGTACCTACCCTTTTTGTAAACCTTACACTATATAGCATTAAGCATGTGTCCGTGTCCCCATTTCTAACAAAACGTGTCTGAAATTGTATTTGTCTAGTCGTTTAGAAAAACAGATGGGATCTGTTTAAATTCTCAATAATATTACATGAAACATATTTCATTTCATTCTACACCAAAACCACATATTAAACAAAACATATATAAATTTATATTTCATATTTTTATTTATAAACATCTTTGGAACAATTAGTTAACTTAAAAATATCATTTGACTTTATTCAGGTTGAGAAACAATCAATTTAGTGAGTACTCCTTTGTCATTGGGTAGTGGCTGACAGAGAAAACAATTTCGACATACCATTAAACACATGCACATTCCCAGCTAACGCACAGGTTTATTTTTTATAACTGCTATACCAATGCAAATTATAATAGCCTGACAGTGTGTATGCATTGTAGAGCCAGTTATATACATACAGTATCTGGAAGAATGTATCTCACGAAATTAGTATTGTTAAATAAATGCATTTTTGGTTCCAGATTTCCAAGTTACATACAGTATTTAGAAGAATGTATTGCACGAAATGAATACTGTAAAATAAATGCATTTTTTATTCCAGATTGTCCAGTTAACATGCAGATTATACTGACCAATTAGATACATTCAATAATCAAAAGTAAACCTTTAATAGCACTTTCTGGAAAGAACCTAGACTTACAGATAGAACAAAAATTAAACATTTCGATTTTGACCCCAACTAGCTTCTAACATGACACCCTAAAGGTCAAAATGGCATGAGTACCTAACTTTACCATAAACCATACTCTATATAGATCTCAATAAAGGTCAATTTAGCGTGGGTACCAACCACCAGCCCTTTAAGTCCACCCCGCTACTATGGATTGTGGCCAGTAAAGTCAGACCCCAATGGTTGTTTTAAGTACATTTGTACCCCACAAATGCGACCACAAAATTTACCTGTCATGTAACACAAGCGTCAGGTTTTCAAATCACATTTATTGATAAGGAATTACATTAATAACCATGTATGCTTGTTGTATCAAAGCACTATATATGAAAACAGTTAAGTTATATAATACTAATCGCAAAATTATGAATTGCCTTTAACATATTTATTAAATTGCGGTATATTGTGAGTAGTATTTATTTCATTCGGTTCTGTCTATAAACGTTAAAGTAAAATTAAGAAAATAAATAAATAAATAAATAAATAAATGATAATAATAATAATAGTAATAATAATAAATTACATATACATGTATTTGAAACGGCATTTAATATTTGTTCACGTAAAATAGAGCTACTGTTAAAAGCCAATTTCGAGATGATTTTATTAAAAGCATTTGCAGGAGGGTCAAAACAAACAAAAAAAAGATTTCTAGGTACAGTTGGTAGATATTCGCACTTAACGATAGATTGGTAAACGTTTCCTAGTACACTGTACACATTTTGAGAGGAAAACAAGTTACGATTTTATTACTTTTTTATTACTATTTTATTACGATTTCATTACGATTTCATTACGATTTCATTACTTTTTTGTGCGGCAATGCATTAGGGCAGGGCGACAACAAACGGGGAATGGCGTCACTAAACAAAGGTAGAACACCGTGCCAATCTGTGTGTGAGAGTGTGAGTATGAGTGTATGTGTGTATGTGTATGAGTATGTGTGTATGTGTGTGTGTATGTGTGTAAGAGTTGTGTGTGTATGTGTATGTGTATGTGTGTGTGTATGTGTGTAAGAGTTGTGTGTGTATGTGTATGTGTATGTGTGTGTGTGTATGTGTGTAAGAGTTGTGTGTGTATGTGTGTGTGTATGTGTGTGTGTATGTGTATGTATGTGTGTATGTGTGTGAGAGTTGTGTGTGTATGTGTGTGTGTATGTATGTGTGTATGTGTGTGTGTATGTGTGTGTGTATGTCTGTGTGTATGTGTGTGTGTATGTCTGTGTGTATGTGTGTGTGTATGTGTGTGAGAGTTGTGTGTGTATGTGTGTGTGTATGTGTGTGTGTATGTGTGTGTATGTGTATGTGTATGTGTGTGTGTATGTGTGTGAGAGTTGTGTGTGTATGTGTGTGTATATATGTGTGTGTATGTGTGTGTGTGTGTGTGTATGTGTGTATGTCTGTGTGTGTATGTGTATGTGTGTGTGTATGTGTGTGAGAGTTGTGTGTGTATGTGTGTGAGAGTTGTGTGTGTATGTGTGTGTATGTGTGTGTATGTGTGTGTGTGTATGTGTGTGTGTATGTGTATGTGTATATGTTTTGTTGTATTTGTGTGATTGGGTGCTTCTGTTTCTAGGGGTGTTTTGTTGTATTTGTGTGATTGGGTGCTTCTGTTTCTAGGGGTGTTTTGTTGTATTTGTGTGATTGGGTGCTTCTGTTTCTAGGGGTGTTTTGTTGTATTTGTGTGATTGGGTGCTTCTGTTTCTAGGGGTGTTTTTTGTGTGTGTTTTGTTGTATTTGTGTGATTGGGTGCTTCTGTTTCTAGGGGTGTTTTGTTGTATTTGTGTGATTGGGTGCTTCTGTTTCTAGGGGTGTTTTGTTGTATTTGTGTGATTGGGTGCTTCTGTTTCTATTTGTGTGATTGGGGTTCTGTTTTGTTGTATTTGTGTGATTGGGTGCTTCTGTTTCTAGGGGTGTTTTGTTGTATTTGTGTGATTGGGTGCTTCTGTTTCTAGGGGTGTTTGTTGTATTTGTGTGATTTGTTCTGTGATTGGGTGCTTCTGTTTCTAGGGGTGTTTTGTTGTATTTGTGTGATTGGGTGCTTCTGTTTCTAGGGGTGTTTTGTTGTATTTGTGTGATTGGGTGCTTCTGTTTCTAAGGGTGTTTTGTTGTATTTGTGTGATTGGGTGCTTCTGTTTCTAGGGGTGTTTTGTTGTATTTGTGTGATTGG
>NC_054707.1:69337346-69377346 GCF_016097555.1 Gigantopelta aegis | reverse complement strand
ATTTAAAGAATTAATGAACAGTAAGCGAATCGGAATATTAAAGAAATTAGCATATTTTATAAATGTAATTATTAGTAACTTTAAACGTCCCTAACCAAACAAAACAAAAATATATAATTATTATCACGATGGCATGTTCGCTTATAAGTACTTTGCCACACATGATGTATATCCAGATTATATTTATATGAACACCAACTTGTGGTTTGTGTATAACAATGTTCTTAAATATGTACATGTATCTAATGCATGTTATACATAGTGTTCTTAAGGAATTTTATTTATTGGTCTTTGTATGTGTTTATTATCAACCATCTTGTCACGTGAATGTTATAAATTGTATATATATATATTCCTCCTATGCCATTGTGCAACGGCCCGAGTGTAAATAAATTCTTGTCTTGTCTTGTCTTGTCTTGTGATGTAATTCAGCAAAACAAACTTTAACTTTCTTATTTACGTCGCTGGTTGACTACACGAGTCCAGTTGCGGCATTTATAAAACACTTTGACTTTAACTTTCTTATTTACCACAACGACTGGTATATCAAAGGCCGTGGTATGTGCTATCATGTATGTGGGATAGTGCATATAAAAGATCCCTTGCTACTAATGGAAAAATGTAGCAGGTTTCCTCTCTATGACTGTGTCAAAATGTTTAACCGATGATTAATAAATCAATGTGCTCTAGTGGTGTCGTTAAACAAAACAAACTCTGTCTTATTTACGTTCGTTGTTTGACCAGACGAGGCCAGTGTCGCCATCTAACCCAATCTTGGAATAAATTCTGGACACACGATTTTATTCACTTGACGCACACAAAATTGTCATCGATCACAGCTACTTGATGTGGATATGTAATAAACCATCTGTTTATGTCACCTGCAGGTGTTTGATGCATATGTTTAGTGCAAGGCTTACGTGAAATACAATACCTAATAAAAGAGAACTGGAACAACGCACATTTTGTGTGAATCAATACAAGCAAGCCATTGTTGAGGAAAAAAATAAAAAGAAAAAAACTAAAAAAAAGAAGAAACGAAAAACGGTTTACAACAATTTAAAATGACTAACGTTTTCACTTTAGCTCGTCAAGCTATGCATGTTACATGTACAAACCTGCATCCCATGGTAGACGTTAAACGTGACCGTTTAAGGTGGCCGTTGAAGACTGTTGTCACCTTTGCAGTATTATAAAATGTGTTTCATGTTTTGCTATTTGTACTTCTAATTAATGATTATGTACTCTAGTTTTATGTGATGTATTTTCACGAGGGATGCATCTGTATGGGCAGTACTCATCACCGGTGCTCACCTTTTGCGAACGCCTAATATCGTCACTCCAATCTCTCTCTCTCTCTCTCTCTCTCTCTCTCTCTCTCTCTCTCTCTCTCTCTCTCTCTCTCTCTTTCTCTCTCTCTCTCTCTCTCTCTCTCTCTCTCTCTCTCTCTCTCTCTCTCTCTCTCTCTCTCTCTGTCTGTCTGTCTTCACCCTCTCTTAATTTCTCTCTCCCTCGCTCTATCTTCTCTCTCTAGCTATCTCTCTGTGTGAGTCTCTCCCCCCCCCCCCTCGCCCTCTCTCCCTCTCAATTTTTCTCTCTCTCTCTCTCACTCTATCTGTGTGTGTGTGCATGCATGCATATATGCATATATGTATGTATGTTTGTATGTATGTATGCATGTATGCATGTATGCATGTATGTATGTATGTATGCATGCATGCATGTATGAATGTATAAATTCAAAGCCTCCTTATATAATGATAATAATAATAATAATGAAAAACCCCGCAGCTTTTATTTCGCTTCGTTTATAGTCTATGGACTGTAACGTCAGTTTTATATTTAAAAAAACCCCTTTACTGCGTACACTGATCGATTTCAGCGTCTTAGCTAAACGTCGATGAATTCTGCTATCTCAGAATGCGACGTGTTCTTTATAACGTCGCTTGTGCGATAGGTGCGTTGTATCTTTTTTTTCAGACCTGCATCATCTTAGTTCAGATATTCTACACAGATAAAAACAATCTATCCAACTTTGGGTACAAAAAGATGCAAATTGATATAAGAAAAGCACAAAAGAAGTCCATGTTTATCGACGACAATATAGACAATTATTTTGGTAAGTAGAAATATTTTGTATAATCCCGGAGTCTATGTGTTAAAAATAAATTTAAAATGAAATAAGACATAAATTGTTATGTGTAACAGAAAAGTCAAGAACACAACTGGTTATATAGGAATGTTATGTATTGCTGTGGAATAACAACTTTATCTGAACTGATAGAAATGACAGAATAGTTCCCACATTATTAGAAAATATAACATTTACGAAATTTCTTTAGTGGCTGAATGTCCAAACTCTATGTATGAATTTGTACAGTTTTCACCCAAACATATTGTTAAACATTCTTGATGTGGGTATAGGATGCACACTTAGAAAGTTAACATTTGTTTTGTTTAACGGATCTACTAGAGCACATTGATCATTGGTTATTGGATGTCAAACATTTGGTAATTTTCGCATATTCTTAGAAAGGAAACCCGCTACGTTTTTCCATTAGTAGCACGGAATCTTTATATGCACCATCCCATAGACAGGATACCACATACCACGGCCTTTTATAGACGGTCGCTTTACCAATGGGCTACGTCCTGCCTCCCGCATATAGTACACGTAGAAAACATTTAGTTACATACTTAAAATCAAATAAAAATGACTCAAAGGGAAGGAGTGTTTGTTTGATGGCGCCGGAGCGCATTGTAAACTGCCTGTATTATGCAATAGCACCAAGGGACCTTTTGTATGCGTCTTCTCATAGACAAGCTAGGACAACCCAACCCAAGGTCTTTAGTAAAGCAGTCGTGAATCACTGACTGCGAAAAGCTGAAGGCCGCCGAAGTTAGCGCTCGACTACTGAACAACACCTCATCCCGTAAACGAACATGCTTCTGACTCTGTCAGAGTTACGGAGAGTAGTGAATTGACCCTATAACTTGGACTAACCTCCATTCCTATTTTTAAATACTATATAACACAACTTTCAGCACCCGACGTTAGGATGTTAAAATGGAAAGAAGGAAGGAAATGTTTTATTTAACTAAGCACTCAACACATTTTATTTACGGTTATATGGCGTCAGTCTTATGGTTAAGGACCACACATATATCGAGAGAGGAAACCCGCTGTCGTCACTTCATGGGCTACTCTTTTCGATTAGCAGCAAGGGATCTTTTATATGAACCATCCCAAAGACAGGATAGTACATACCACGGCCTTTGTAACGCCAGTTGTGGAGCACTGGCTGGAACGATACTAAAATGCAGAATACTACATTATTATGCGGCATTGATTAGCGGCTGCGTGTAACAGTAAGACAATTAGTGTGGATAATCAATTCTAAACGATCAAACTAATTTTAAAATATAGAAGCTGCAGTTTTAATCATTGACGCAGTTGTGAGTTCTCGCTCCAGGCAGTTCACCACGACTGGTATATCAAATGCCGTGGTATGTGTTATCCTGTTTGTGGGATGCTATATCCATATGTCCGAGCCATATAACCGTAAATAAAATGTGTTGAGTGCGTCGTTAAATAAAACATTAAAAAAAGTTGTGGGTTGTATAACGTGTAGCTGTTATACCATGTTTTGTTTTACAAATGTTAGTCAAACATTGTACCGACCGGTTTCGATTCTGTAGGGAATTAAGCCATCGGACTTAAGGCTGGCAGGAACTGGGTTTTTATCCCGATACGGACATCCATAGATAGTTTAACGACTCAGTGAGTAGGTTTAAGGCCACTACAGCGACTTCTCTCTCACTAACCACTAACAACTATCCACCAACCCACTCTCCTGGACAGACAGCACAGATACCTGAGGTGTATGCCCAGGACAGCGTGTTTTAACCCAGTTTGGTATAAGCTCACAAATAGGTATACAGAAAGAAAGAAACAAACGTACCGAGATGGTAAACAAACGCATCTTGTCACTCCCTTCCTAGGTTACCTGGGCAGATCGGTGTTAGTAAACCACAGTCTTCTATCAGCGAACGAGAAATTAAAGTTCCAAGAAGGGTGGACCAAACATGGCTTCAACCAATACGTGTCGGATCTGATTCCTGTACAAAGACGTCTCCCAGACTTTCGACTACCAGCGTAAGTCAGTTTTAAAATAAGTGACATATTTTCCTTTGCTATGTAATGAGTTCCAGTTCATTCCGATCTAGCAGCAGCTCCTAACATTTATAAATTGGTTTGCTGTCCAATGGTGACTTCCACACTCTAGTCCTTGTCCCCTCAACCGCGAATTGTGCTTATCTATTGTGGCTATTCACAGATACATTAAAAATATACATGTATCATAATTAGTTATTATACAAAGATACAGTTCAGAAGTTAAGGCCAGTGAATATCTTCACGTTTCCGAGTATTCGATAAGCTTTATTTCGATTTCAAAGTTGTTAAGTTTCAACTAGGTTAGCTTTATGATATTATTATAGACTCTGTCCCAGGTTTCCTGTCATCGTTAAGGCTGGGGCCAATTTCACTAACTATCGTAAGTTTACGTCTGCTACTAGCAGATATACCGGTCGTGCGGTTACACGTGTTTGGCATCTCTTTCACACAAAAAATTACATCATTACGGGAGCTGAAGTATTTTAAGGACAAAATAAAATGAAATATGTGCTCTTCTAACTATATTTGTTGAACTATAATAGTAATAAGAATTGTGCCTCAGTCGTAGATTTATGTTTACCTGCAAAACTAGGCTTACGATGTTTTGTAAAATTGGGCCTTGGTTAACAGGTCTTTTGTTTTTAACGTTTTATTTTTTAAACGACACCACTAGAGAACATTGAGATATTTATAATCGGCCATTGAATGTCAAATATTTGGTAATTCTGAAATATTCTTAGAGAGGAAACCCGCTACATTTTTCCATTAGTAGCAAAGATTCTTTTATATGGGTTATCCTACAGACATGATAGCATATACCATGGCTTTGGATATACCAGTCATGGTGCCATGGCTGGAACAAGAAATGTAGCCCATTCATTTTTGTATTACTTTATTATATTTTGTTTAGTGACCACAAAAGCGGAAATCATTCTTTTCCTGTGTGCGATTCTGAAATTATCTTTTAGTTAATAATGAATTCCATACAGTTTCACGAGGCACTGCAAATGAGTGTAAGGGATTTAATTAATTAACCTTTTGACATAATGTTATGTTTATATCCACATAAGGTTCAAGCACGTCTGTCTTAGGGCACAGCCTTGAAGTTCTACTGCAAATGTGTCTAAATAAGTTTAAGGGACTTATTTGCTTTTGTTACAACCAGGTGTGTGGAACAGATCTATCCGAACAATCTACCGACTGCCAGCGTAGTGATTCCATTTCACAACGAGGCTCTATCAACGTTACTCCGGACTGTGCACAGCATTCTCGATAACTCTCCACCACACTTATTACGAGAAATAGTCCTTGTCGACGACTGTTCAGAGTTAGGTAATTAGTGAAAATTCATAATGTGTATACTTAACATTATAAAAACGGATATTAAAAAATTTAGAAAAAAGTAACCAACACACACCGAAAATACAAATACGCATGTAAACACACCAAAAAACGCACACACAATTATGTATTTGCACACATCACACACAGACACACGTACGCATGCACGCACGCATGCATACAGACACACATACACACACACTACGATGCCACTAGTAAAACTGATTAAACCCCTGTCCTTCCTTCTTCCTTCCTCTCTCTCTCTCTCTCTCTCTCTCTCTCTCTCTCTCTCTCTCTCTCTCTCTCTCTCTCTCTCTCTCTCTCTCTATGTGTTTCTCCGTTATATATCAATGTATTTAAGTGCCATTATTATTTTGTTTTGTAAAGAAATAAATTTTGACTTGGAGTCTATCCTGTCTAAGATGCCACTAGTAAAGCTGATAAAGACATCCACGTGGACAGGTCTGGTGGGCGCCAGATTAACCGGATATGACGTTACATCAAGCGATGTGACAGTATTCCTCGATTCCCATTGTGAAGTTACAACAGGTATGTATGCCTATGATAAATACCGTTCCTTTTCATTGAATTGGATTCCTAAAATCCTTTTGTTTTCCCCCTTTAAGATCGACCTCACTACTCCCTTTTCTTTTTCCTCTTTAAGATCGACCTCACTACTCCCTTTTCTTTTTCCTCTTTAAGATCGACCTCACTACTCCCTTTTCTTTTCCCCCTTTAAGATCGACCTATCACTACTCCCTTTTCTTTTTCCTCTTTAAGATCGACCTCACTACTCCCTTTTCTTTTTCCTCTTTAAGATCGACCTCACTACTCCCTTTTCTTTTTCCTCTTTAAGATCGACCTCACTACTCCCTTTTCTTTTTCCTCTTTAAGATCGACCTCACTACTCCCTTTTCTTTTCCCCCTTTAAGATCGATATCACTACTCCCTTTTCTTTTTCCTCTTTAAGATCGATATCACTACTCCCTTTTCTTTTTTCCCTTTTCTTTTTTTCTTTTTCCTCTTTAAGATCGACCTCACTACTCCCTTTTCTTTTTCCTCTTTAAGATCGATATCACTACTCCCTTTTCTTTTTCCTCTTTAAGATCGACCTCACTACTCCCTTTTCTTTTTCCTCTTTAAGATCGACCTCACTACTCCCTTTTCTTTTTCCTCTTTAAGATCGATATCACTACCGCCTTTTCTTTTTCCTCTTTAAGATCGATATCACTACCGCCTTTTCTTTTTCCTCTTTAAGATCGATATCACTACCGCCTTTTCTTTTTCCTCTTTAAGATCGATATCACTACCGCCTTTTCTTTCTCCTCTTTACCCCTGCGCGTGCTGTAACCTCACCGTGGTGCAGGGCTGTAACATTCTCTTCGAGAATGGCCAATACAGCACAAATCCCCTTGTTTTCTTCGAGTAAAAGTCAGTATCTATCTGTAATATTTGTATTTTTGCACAGTTCTTTACACTGTTTTTATTTAAATCTTGAATTTTTATATTGATGTTGATCATCACTTTATTTGTTTGCATTACCATAGTTTGAAACCCAATAGCCGATTTTTCGTGCTGGGGTGTCGTTAAACATTCATTCATTCATTCATTATTCATTCATTCATTCATTCTCCTCTTTAAGATCGATCTCACTACCTCCTTTTCGTTCTCCTCTTTAAGATCGATCTCACCACCTCCATTTCTTTCTCCGCTTTAAGATGGATCTCACCACCTCCATTTCTTTCTCCTCTTTAAGATCGATCTCACCACCTCCATTTCTTTCTCCTCTTTAAGATCGATCTCACACCTCCATTTTTTCTCCTCTTTCAGATCGATCTCACCACCTCCTTTTCCTTCTTCCCTTTGAGATCGATCTCACTACCTCCTTTTCTTTCTTTCCTTTGAGATCGATCTTACTACCTCCTTTTCCTTCTTCCCTTTAAGATCAATCTCATTTCAATCACATTCTTGTAGTTCAAGTCTTTCAAACATTTTATGGAAATCCAAGAGAAGTACTGTGATTACATTCCTATTTACACAGACGGATCACGGGTTGGAAATTGTATGGCTTCTGCTACAGTTTTTCCATCAGACACAATAATTTCCATGAGATTGCCTGATTCATCTTCAATCTTTACTGCTGAAATTTCGGCAACCATTAAAGGGACATTCCTGAGTTTGCTGCAATGTTTAAGATGTTATCGACTAACAGAGACTTTTTAACGATTGTAATTACATATCAAATATATTTTTCTGCATAAAATAGTATTGGCCGTATATTAAACGTGTTTCCGATCGTTCTAATATTTGTACTGGGTTACATTTCATTTTATTTCCTAAAATATATTTTTTTCGTACGGTCGAAATTATTTGAAGACTAAATTGACTATGGGCTTCTTGCAGATATTAAAACGACCAGAAACACATTGAATATAAAGACACTGCTATTCTAAACAAGAAACTATATTTAATATGCAAGTTTAATCGTAGAAATATTTTATTAGTCGGAAACATCTTACAATGCAGCAAACTCAGAAATATCCCTTTAAAGCCCTGGACAAGATTACGGATTCATGTACATCCAAATATATTACTTTTACAGACTCACTTTCATTTAAAAACACTTTGATTTCTATACAAAATTTTAAAATATACTTATCTTGATATTTGTATTGTATCGTACTTTTCCACACAATTCTTTATCTTTGTACTGGGGTGTCGTTAAACATTACTTAATTATTCCACATTGAACTACTTGTCTCTCCAATAAGGGCAGATGTTCGTCCCTTATCTGTGCCACACCCCTTAAATTTCCCTTTATGTTTTCAGCGTTAGGTGATTGTTTCTGGCATAGACATATTAAACTTAAAGGGACATACCTGAGTTTGCTGCATTGTAAGATGTTTCCGACTAATAAAATATTTCTACGATTAAACTTACATATTAAATATATTTTCTTGTTTAGAATATCAGTGTCTGTATATTCAGTGTGTTTTTGGTCATTTCAATACTTGTAAGAAGCCCAAACTGGATTTTGTCTTCAAATAATTTCGTACGTACGAAAAAATATTTAGGAAATAAAATAAAATTTAACCTAGTACAAATATTAGAACGATCGAAAACACGTTCAGTATACCGCCACTAATATTTTATGCAGAAAAATATATTTTAGATGTAATTACAATCGTTAAAAGTCTCTGTTAGTCGATAGCATCTTCAAAATTACAGCAAACTCAGGAATGTCCCTTTAATACATGTATCTATTATTTTTATTTACAATTATAATGTCGCAAACAGGATGGTTGGAACCTATTTTGGCGCGATTAAAGGAAAACGAGAAAGCCGTTGTAACTTCCGCTGTCGACGTCATTTCCGGTGACACCTTTGAGTATCAACCTGAACCATTAGACGGATTTATTCCTGTAGGAAGCTTTGACTGGAATTTAAACTATGTGTGGAACCGAAATTATCTATCCAGAAATTCCACACAACCGGTAAGGTAAGATATATTTCATATACCGTTAAACATTAGAAGTGCCATTTTATTGGTGGTGGTGGTGGTGGTGGTACGTGTGTGCGTGTGTGTGTGTGTGTGCATGTGTGAGTGTGTGTGTGTGTGACTGAGGGGGATCGCGTTTCAGGCATATCAGTAACTAGGTGCCCGTTAATATCTGTAATAATAGCATACTTACATATATATTTATACAACAGAGGTATTTAGTTTTGGGGTAAATTACATATTAATTCTAAGAGCTTATTTATTAATAACACTTATGCGCATGCTTGCATGATAGTACCCCCCCCCCCCCCCCCCCTCCGGAAAACCCTCAACAAAAACACACAATCAACAAATCCCCCCTAAAAACCCAAACAATATCAACAACAACAACAAAAAGCTAACCCGAAAACATATAAAAACCCCCACAAATAAAACATTAACTCTGTATGGGAGACAGAATAAGAAGCAACAGACAACATTAAATATTTTGTTATACCACGTTTTGAAAAAAATGTCAAGTCCTTCGAAGTCGATCGACTCATTGCACGTCAGGAGGGCTTTTATCAAAGTGCTATTTCACGCCCATAACATGAATATATCGTTAACACATGTGCTGCATATTCAAACGATAAAGAATAAGCACACGCGACGATAATAGAAGGGTGGTGGTGGTGGTGTATGTGTGAGGTAGGGGAGAGGTGGGGTGGTTAGAGGGGATGTGGTTTAAAATACTGACACTTATCCAAATATATATTTTACTAGGACTGCCACACTTCTTGGGTGTATCATTGCAGTCAGCAATCACTTCTTTGACACAATCGGTCGATTTGACGCTGGTCTGTCAGTTTGGGGAGGAGAAAATCTCGAACTGTCATTCAAGGTAGCTTAATATTGTAAAGCACAAACACACACGCACACACACCGACACAAGCGCAAACTAACTGTCTCTCTCTCTCTCTCTCTCTCTCTCTCTCTCTCTCTCTCTCTCTCTCTCTCTCTCTCTCTCTCTCTCTCTCTCTCTCTCTCTCTCTCTCACACACACACAATCATACATTCACACACAGACACACGCAATCATGTACGTACACATACCCGGCATTCATATACGCACACGAGCGGTAACTACAAACAAATCGTAAAGATTGTGGTATGGTGGTATAGTAAAACACACATAACAAAGTTTATTTTTGTTATTTTTAGACATGAATGTTTGGTGGCATTGTTGAAAACATTTAGCAAACATCAAACTATTTTATTATTTTAGACATTTTTGTATACTGGCACATACACTCTGTATGGATGTATTGTGGCAATGCTTACAAAATTTACCTTGCCTATCAGACAACTTTAACCTTTTAGACATGGACGTATACTGGCATGGTGAAGTCCATTTACCTTGCCTATCAGACAACTTTAACCTTTTTGACATGGATGTATACTGGCATGGTGAAGTCCATTTACCTTGCCTATCAGACAACTTTAACCTTTTTGACATGGATGTATACTGGCATGGTGAAGTCCATTTACCTTGCCTATCAGACAACTTTAACCTTTTAGACATGGACGTATACTGGCATGGTGAAGTCCATTTACCTTGCCTATCAGACAACTTTAACCTTTTTGACATGGATGTATACTGGCATGGTGAAGTCCATTTACCTTGCCTATCAGACAACTTTAACCTTTTTGACATGGATGTATACTGGCATGGTGAAGTCCATTTACCTTGCCTATCAGACAACTTTAACCTTTTTGACATGGACGTATACTGGCATGGTGAAGTCCATTTACCTTGCCTATCAGACAACTTTAACCTTTTTGACATGGATGTATACTGGCATGGTGAAGTCCATTTACCTTGCCTATCAGACAACTTTAACCTTTTTGACATGGATGTATACTGGCATGGTGAAGTCCATTTACCTTGCCTATCAGACAACTTTAACCTTTTTGACATGGATGTATACTGGCATGGTGAAGTCCATTTACCTTGCCTATCAGACAACTTTAACCTTTTTGACATGGATGTATACTGGCATGGTGAAGCCCATTTACCGTGCCTATCAGACAACTTTAACCTTTTTGACATGGACGTATACTGGCATGGTGAAGCCCATTTACCGTGCCTATCGGACAACAATAACCTTTTTGACATGGATGTATATTGGCATGGCGAAGTCCATTTACCTTTACACACTTTGTTGTTTTCGTTATTTCTAGACCTGGATGTGCGGTGGCAGTGTGGAAATAATTCCATGTTCTAGAATAGGACACGTCTTCAGAAAATATTTACCGTATATTTCCGGGCAGAAGGCACGTGACATGGTCAAGAAGAACCTTCTCAGAGTTGCTGATGTCTGGATGGACGATTACAAGTTTTATTACCACCACTCTATCAACCACCATTTGGTAATAACTTTATATGTTTACTCGTCTTGAATACATTAATATCAACACCTTGGTTTAAACGTTTACAAATTTTATTAAAAGTACAACAAATATAGTTTGATGTACACATAATTATATTTAATTTTCGTGTGTCCTTAAAATGCTCTATCTTCGGTAATGATGTAATTGCCTGTGTGAAGTTGATGTCAAACACATGTAAACGTATGACCGATATAACTGCCAGTCGCAGACATAAACTTACGATATTTGTAAAATTAGCTATAGAACACAATCCTAAGCTTGACGATGATACAATACAACACAATACAATACAATACAATACAATACAATACAACAACATACCATACCATACCATACCATACCATATTATACAATACAATCTTTATTGCAAGAAAAGTTTGTTTGCTTAACGACACCACAAGAACAAACTGATTAATGAGTCATCGGCTATTGGATGTTAAACATTTTGTAATTTTGACTCACAGTCTACAGAGGAAACCCGGAATTTTTTTCAATCAGCGGCAAGGGATTTTTATATACACGTTTTAACAGACAGGACAGTGCACCACGAGTTTATATATACTAGTGATGAGGCACTGTTTGAGGCTGACAAGACGAAATACAAGGTACCCAACCCAAGTATTGTATCCAAAATACACGCCGTATTGTAAATTTGATGATAAAAATCTTTAGCTGGATCAATTCGAAGTTCACTCATTACATGACACGTATGCTTTAGTGACTAGAAGAAACCTTACACCCCTATGGAAAATAAGTCATCCAATTTCGGATAGATTCGGGTTTCGTCTCTTTCAGCGGTTGTACTGATCCCTAACACAGAGTGGCTTAATGCTATCAGTGAACTCATTACCAGTTGTCACAAAACGCGCCCGTTGAGTTAAGATGTAGGAAAATATGACAGATTTTTATTTGAGTCTCACTTTATGCACACAGTTATAAAATGTAATATAAAATACAATATAAAAGGACATAATCCATTCCTTACAGAAATTAAGAGAGACAATCAGTAATAATATAAAAACAATTAAAGGCATATTGTCACAGACCACTGACCTATTTAATGGTGTAACAAAGTATTACCTGCATAAAAATAATTTGATTTGTCCCCAAATGCACTTTATTCAACCATCTTCATAACCACCATACTCCATTTATCAATGACATTTTGTAAAAATAATTGAATTATGGCAATGGTCCATAATTCAAAATCTAAAATTGCCGAGAGGGATGACATGGATTTCACTCCATCGTGGTTCAGTTAAGGTGATGCGATAGCTAAATTTGGTTTCCGATGATTAATGTAATTTTTATTTATTATCCATTGTTAGAGAAATAAGGTCCTTAAATCCGTGACAGTATGCCTTTAACGTACATATTATATCATGTTATATATGTGTATATTTTAGACGCAGTACTTGACAGTATTTAACACTAAGCGCTTTTTAAAGATAACGTGTTTGTTTTATTTAACGACACCACTGGATCACATTGATTTATTAAGTATCGGCTACTGGGAGTCAAACATTTGGTAATTTTGATATATATTCTTAGAAAGTAAACCCGCTACATTTGTTCCATTAGTAGCAACGGATCTTCTATACGCACCATCCCACATACAGGATAGCAAATACCACGGCCTTTGATATACCAGTCGTGGTGCACTGGCTGGAAAGAGAAATAGCCCAATGGGCCCTCTGAAAAGGACCGATCCCAGACCGTCCGCGCATCAGTCGAGCCTCAGTGCTTTTTTTCCCAGTCCTATCATCACATATAAACATGACCTAGGGCTAGGTGATACTAGAGCTAGCTACATGGCTACATGACATAGACTGAACGTGCATATAGTGTTATGGCTTTAGAGACAAGTTTACGTTTTAGTTAGGAGTCCGGGGGCGGGACGTACCTCAGTGGTAAAGCGCTCGCTTGATGCGCAGTTGATATAGGAATCGATCCCCGTCGGTGGGCCCATTGGGCTACATCTCGTTCCAGCCAGTGCACCACGACTAGTATAACAAAGGCCGTGGTATGTGTTATCCTTTCTATGGTATGATGCATATAAAAGATCCTTGCTACTAATGGATAAACTGTAGTGGGTGTCCTCTCTCTCTCTCTGACTATATGACATCCAGTCACCGATGATTAATAAATGTACTCTAGTGGTGTCGTTAAACTAAAACACACTTTAGCTGGAGTTCAGACACTGCCCTCTATGTAAGCACAGAACTAGAATCGCATGCAGTTGTTATTATGACGTGGCAGTCTAGACTAAAGTTTGAGTTCGAGTTAGTTCTCTCTATCAAAAGCACACCGTAAGAAATCAGGTCATTATGACCTTTGAATGATATCGAATTTGCCCCCAAGCACATAGTTATATGTATCTTTATTAACCCAGATATATGTACAGGCTGTCACTAATGACACACCCACAGGATCTTCGGTGATAATATTTTTATTTCTAGGTTCTTGCTTTTTAAATTAAAAGCAAACAAAATCTTCAAAAGAATCCAGAAATAAATAAGTGTCTGTACAAGCAATTGCGTATGAAGAAAGGATTTTAATTCGATTTTAACCTTTTTGTAATAGAGATCTTGAGACTTACAATTATATTTTCTCTGTGTGTGTGTGTGTGTGTGTGTATGTGTGTGTGTGTTTGTATGTGTGTGTATATGTATGTACGTCTTTTGATTTTAAATCTTCTGTTACTTAGACTATTAATGATTTGTTGTCTAAAGGTTAGATTGCGATATGTTGCATACATTAAATCAATCACTCAAAATGTTCAAGTGAATGATAACATGGAAGTGGTAATCGAGTATATGCAAGTAATAGTTATACCCACACTTTACGAGGTGTATCGTAGAATATCCCTACAGGTTTAGTCGTAAGGCGTAATGGGGGGGGGGGGGGGGGGGTACGGGGGCAGCCCCCCCCCCAATCAAACCTTTTTTTCTTCTTTTTACTGCATTAAATTTTATAAAATCATACATACATGTAATAGTTATACCCACACTTTACGAGGTGTATGGTGAATATCCCTACAGGTTCTCACGACCAAAACTGTTGGGATATTCACCGATACAACGACTAAGTGTGGGTATAACTGACTTATACCCCACTTAAGATCGAGTGAATTATTATATTAGTTCTATGGCTAATAAAATCAATAACTAGAAAGTAGTAAATAATGAAACGAAAATAACGTGGACCAGACGTCGTGGGCCTCACATTTTGTTCTGGAGCACTCAAACTGTCTATTTCAGTTGTTCGTGTCGCACGTGCAAATGCAGTTTGATGCAGTTTTATCAGTGTGTTAGGGCTGTAGCGGTATCGGAATATATTAAAACTCAGGGACGTAGTTTATATTTCTTGGGATTGGTATAGTATGGAGAATTATGTACTAAAATGTTATTTCCGAGAACATTTGTATATTTAGATCGTCTAAAAAATAACGTTTATGATATGAAATAATATTTAATGATTGTTTTTAAGTTTGGGGAATTTACTGGATAAGGGGTAGTTGACACCCCTACCACACTAACTAAGCTCCGCACATTGCATGATTTTAACAGACGTATCGTGCTGTAAATATCTCAAGGGAACTATTGTGAATAAGTGCGCATGTGTAATTAGATGGCTCTTTCTATTTGTTGAAATATTACGAAAACATAATTTGAACTTTGGTATATGCAAATGATGTCAGCCAGCAAACTAATTTTTGAAGATGGCTTGTTCTATTGGTTGAAATATTACGAAAACATAGTTTGCACTTTGTTATATGCAAATGATGTGTCATCAAGCAAACTATTTTTATCTTATTTTGTAAAGGCGAATTGAGAAAGACGGTTGTGGGTTTGAAAATAAGCCAGCGAGAAAAAAAGGACTTTGAAGGTCAGAATGAAGATTTTTTGTTTAGTTAAATGGACTTCATTTTCTGTGCATTTTAATTTGGACAGTCCAAGAAGATTTTAAATTCTAACTGCAGGAGGAGAAATGTTTTTGGAGAGTTACGCTACTGATTCCCGCAAACACGTCTAATAACACCTAATAACACGCGGTGTTGTATATAATACAGGTTATGACAGCTGGACGTTTAGTACAAAGGGGAAAATTCATCTACATTCCCCCGATATGGATACCTAAATACTTTAGTAAAGTGTTGAAGGATTTAAAGACAAATATTTAAAATATTTTGTTCCTTTCCTCTTTAATGAACTTACCTTTTTTTATATTTCAATGACTTGTTGGTTTGTAAAACTTTATACGTGGAAACGTATTTATCCACACCTTCAATTTCAGACAGATATCGGCGACACATCCTCGATGAAAAGTCTGCGACAAGCATTAAAGTGTTCCAGTTTTCAAGACTATTTACAAAGATTACAGCCGCTCATTTTCATTCCTGCGTTTTGTATTTGGTCGGGACAGGTACGTCTCACGAGTACGACAGCTAGTAGACCAGCATGAAACATACTATACACGTATGAAACATACCATGTCAGTATATAACATACCATATCAGTATGAAACACACGATACCAGTATGAAACGTACCAAAACTGTATAAATGCCTGTATATAACATGGCATGCAATATGAAACGGATAATACCATTACAGGGCGCAAAGCAGCACTTTATATTTACTCGCCAATTGGCTAGTGAATGAAAAAAAAATACTAGCCAACTAGAGATTGTTACTCGCCAGGCAACATATGAAGTACATGTATTAGTATGGATAATTATAATAACATAATTAAAGAACTTTAAACACCAGCCTCATCCTATTTTGTTTTACTTTCCTTTGTAAACCGTTTTTTAATTGGGTTACGCGATTCCGACAAGTATACCGACGGCTACAGTTACCGTAACTAGGACGTATTTTATTTATTTATTTATTTTTGTTCACGATATGCTATCATTACCAACAACTTTCTCGAACGTTTTTTTAAAATTTATTTAGCATATTCCCGCCATGTAACATTTAGCTTAACTTTAGGTGCAAACAAATTGGCTGCGAAGCAATTGGTCCAATGCTTTGTGAAAACTCATTTACAATCGGAAAACCCCGATGTGTCACGAGGCTTTCCGAACACCTCGATCGTCAAGTCGGCCGGAGAGAGTGATATCCGCAAACCAGGGCAAAATGCGGAAGTGTATGTTTACAGTTTCGATCATTAGTATATGTGTCGTCTGACTGATTAGTGAAATAAATGTTCCAGTGACGGCTTCATTCTGAAAAAATAATCTACTCGCCAAAAGGCTAGTGTTTTGCAAATTTAAATCGCCATAACAGAATTTCACTCGCATAGGCGAGTGGTTTTACTCGCAGTATTGCGCCCTGCATTATATAACATGCATGCCAGAATAAAATATAACAATAAAACCTACAATACACTACGAAACATATCATCCCAATATAAACTATACCATATCAGTATAAAAATACCATACCAGTGTAAAAAATACCATACCAGTATGAAACATACCATACCAGTATATAACAAACCATATCATTATTAAACGTACCATACCAGAATGAAACATACCAGTATATAACATACCATATCATCATTAAACATACCACACTAGTATAAAGCATATCATACCATCATTAAACGTGCCACACTAGTATGAAACGTACCTCAACAGTATGAAATATGAATGAATGAATGAAATGTTAGCGACACCCCAGCGCTAAAAGTACACATCGGCTTTTGGGTGTCAGAAAAGGTAAGTATATGGAATACGGTATGAAACCTGCCATACTAATATAAAACATACCACACCAGTATACAATATACAATATCAGGGATAAAACCCATACCATACAAGTATGAAACCTACTATACATGTATAAAGCATACAACATCAGTATAAAACCTCCACAACCAATGGAACGCTACCACACCAGTATAAAACCTCCACAACCAATGGAACGCTACCACACCAGTATAAAACCTCCACAACCAATAGAACGCTACCACACCAGTATAAAACCTCCACAACCAATGGAACTCTACCACACCAGTATAAAACCTCCACAACCAATGGAACGCTACCACACCAGTATAAAACCTCCACAACCAATAGAACGCTACCACACCAGTATAAAACCTCCACAACCAATGGAACGCTACCACACCAGTATAAAACCTCCACAACCAATGGAACGCTACCACACCAGTATAAAACCTCCACAACCAATAGAACGCTACCACACCAGTATAAAACCTCCACAACCAATAGAACGCTACCACACCAGTATAAAACCTCCACAACCAATAGAACGCTACCACACCAGTATAAAACCTCCACAACCAATGGAACGCTACCACACCAGTATAAAACCTCCACAACCAATGGAACGCTACCACACCAGTATAAAACATATCGGTCTACTATACTCTTCAAAAAAAGAAACGCAAAAGGGTACAAATGGGTTATAACTCCGATTTTATGTTTCCTACCGGTTCATGCTTTGTAAATATAAGGTCATTGCATGTCCCAAACACATTCCCACGGTTACATTCGATAAAACGCAGCTACTGTACAATAAAGTTCCAAAATGTGAATATTCGCAAAAACGCAGCCACGTGCAAACCATGTCACCACTGCACGTGCGTTGTCTGCACGTGCAACATGAACACCGACAGTATAAAAGTGCAGGGTGTTCGCTTGCCTGGCCTCTGTATCTGGCCGACAGTTGACAATCCAGGACATGCCACGTCTCAGTGAACCGCAGAGAAACAATGCCATCGGCCGACTAGACGCAGGCAAATCCAAAACGGCCGTTGCCAGGGCATTCCATGTGTCCCCAAGCACCATCTCCAGACTGTGGGACCGTTACCAGCAACATGGATCAACACGTGACCTCCCTAGATCCGGTCGACCACGGGTCACTACCCCCGGGCAGGACCGCTACATCCGGGTACGCCACCTTCGGGAACGATTGACTACTGCCACCTCCACAGCCGCAGCAATACCAGGTTTGCGCAGGATATCCGACCAGACCGTACGGAACCGCCTACGTGAGGTAGGAATTCGTGCCAGACGTCCAGTTCGAGGTGTCATCTTAACACCACAACACCGTCGACTCCGACTGCAGTGGTGCCAGATTCATCGACAATGGCCTCAACTGCGATGGAGACAGGTGTGGTTCAGTGACGAGTCCCGATTTCTGCTCCGACGTCATGATGGAAGATGTCGCGTGTATAGGCGTCGTGGTGAACGTTATGCGGCAAACTGCGTGCAGGAAGTGGACAGATTCGGCGGGGGTAGTGTCATGGTGTGGGCAGCCATCTCACACACTGGCAGAACTGACCTGGTCCACGTGCAGGGCAACCTGAATGCACAGGGCTACATTGACCAGATCCTCCGGCCACACATCGTTCCAGTTATGGCCAACGCCAACGCAGTGTTCCAACATGACAACGCCAGGCCTCACACAGCACGTCTCACAACGGCTTTCCTACAGAACAACAACATTAATGTCCTTCCTTGGCCATCGATATCACCGGATTTGAAACCCAATTGAGCATCTATGGGACGAGTTGGACCGACGCCTCCGACAGCGACAACCACAGCCCCAGACCCTGCCCGAGCTGGCAGCAGTCTTGCAGGCCGAGTGGGCCACCATCCCCCGGGACGTCATCCGTACTCTGGTTGCTTCAATGGGCAGGCGGTGCCAGGCAGTTGTCAACACACGCGGAGGCCACACCCGGTATTGACTCCAGATGACCTTGACCTTGGTGGTGTGTCCTATCACTTACTCACAATGGACTAGAGTGAATTGTGAACAATCCTGCAACATTTGGTAATTATCGGACTCACCATTCAATAATTAAATCAATTCTCCAAATGTTACGACAATGTGGGTTTGCGTTTCTTCTTTTGAAGAGTATATATTCCAGTATGAAAAACACATAGTAATAAAACAATTACTGTTGTTGAACTCAATTTCATGCTTCAAGTGAACTAATTTTCAGTTGAAAGTGATTTCACCGATGGCATGCACATGGCAATATAAAATAATAGATTGATGTGTTGGGTTTACCAGATCGAGAACCATCAAGTGCGCTTATGTATCGACACGGACTCTAATAACCTGCAAATAGACCAAGTAAACATCAATGTAAGAGGATGTGCAGACGAAGACCCAAGCCAGGTAAGCACCGTTCCAAAAGCACAATGACGAATTGGGGGTGAGGGAGGGGTGTGTGTGTGTGTGTGTGTGTGTGTGGGGGGGGGGGGGTTTGCACGGCAGCATTAAGTTTAGGTGTAGTTGGGAAGCCATGCACTAAAGTCAGACCGTTTTCTCCTAATCCAGGAAACTACTTTCCACACACCGTATCAACGTCAGCACTCCCCCATCCAATCCATATCTATTCCCATCCAATCCACACCCATTCCCATCCAATCCACACCAATCCCCGTTCAATCGACACCAATCCCCGTCCAATCCACACCAATCCCCATCCAATTAACACCAATCCACGTCCAATCCACACCCATCCCCATCCAATCCACACCCATCCCCATCCAATCCACACCAATCCCTGTCCAGTCCACACCCATCGTCATCCAATCCATACCAATCCCCGTCCAGTTCACACTAATTCGATCCAATCCAATGATTAATTAATGAATGTGCTCTAGTGGTGTCGTTAAACAAAACAAACTTTAACTATCACTATAAAAATAAGCACCACTAGAAGGTGTATTTTTATTGTCCAGGCGCGGATTCAGGAATTTTTGCTTAGGGGTGGGGAGAGAGTCTACGTGAAACAATTTAAATGGAAATTGCAAATTGGCATGAATGAACTTTAAGATAAATATGGAAAATACGTTTTTTTTTCTATTGATTAGGGTACCCCTCGACACCCTTTGAATTCGCGCCTGTTTAATAGAGAAACCATGTCTAATTTAATTTCAGTTGGACTGTTATCCTAATTTTATTGACTAAAAATGACAATGTCATTAACTTTCCGCAATGTTTACTAAAATAATATTCGTTGGAGATGCATAACTTAAGTTTTGCATTTACCATAGTTTGACACTCAATAGGCGATGTATTTTTCGTGCTGGGGTGTCGTTAAACATTCATTCATTCATTCATTCATTGGAGATGACATAAATAATACCGATGCGAGATGTAACCAAAACGGAAAATAAACAATAACAATTATCGAAAATACTTGCATTTTCGTACATATTTTAGAACAAGTTACACGAACAAATGAAATATCGTAGAAAATAGATCGTTCGTTTATTAAAATAATTATGTCTAAAAGGTTCCTTCCACTGCTGACATTGGAAAGATAAGTGACATAGTGTCATAAAATGGTGTTTGTTTTTATTTGTTTGTTGTTGTTGTTTTATTTTGTTTTATCTGACTAGTAAATTCGTGCAATTTGATTTGATCTAGTGTCATGATACTAGGTACTGGTGTGCATAAAACATATGCGGAGCCTTTTAAATCACTTAGGTTGGTAGCAGATACTGAGATGCGAATTCAGTACTTCAGCCATTGGGCTATTTCTCGTCCCAGCCACTTCTCCAGCAACTTTGGGAAGGTGCATATAAAAGATCCATTGCTGCTAATCGAAAATAGTAGCCCATGAAGTGGCGATAGCAGGTTTCCTCTCTCAATATTTGTGCGGTCCTTAACAATATTTCCGACGCCATATAACCGTAACAATGTGTGGAGTGCGTCGTTAAATAAAACATTTCCTTCGTTCCAGTATTTCAGTTTAAGGCATATGATGAACTTTATCTGTATTATATTAGATATTTTCAACTATCTGTTATTCCAGTGGTTGTTTCTACTCTTGCGTCACACTATTTTAAAACAAATTTCAGCTGTGGTTCATGTGTGAGCGCGGGGAGATTCGGAATCACCGCGGTTGCTGGGCGAACTACAGAAGAAGTGACGTCATATTAAAGCCGTGTTCCATCAGAGGAAGCGCATCCCAAATATGGCAGTACAGAGAGGTGACGTATGGCTTTAACACCACGTCTTATCAATGTTATATAATCCAGGAGGAGTGGAGGGGGAAGGGACCTACGCTATGTATGTATACACGTATGTATTGATGTATGACTATATATTGTATGTATGTATGTATGTATGCAAGTATGCGTGCATATATGCATGTATGTATGTATGTATGTATGTATGTATGTATGTTTGTATGATCCCTCCCTACGCCACTGGTTGAGGTTCAGTTGATCATTGATCACTTAACAACAGTCCTAGCTTCATACTTCCATACATCTCCATAATGCAATTACATTCGAAAATGCTAACAATTTAAAATTAATTCTGAATGAAAATCTGTACACAATTTGTTGACAAGGCACAGAAACGAAAGCCTCATAGTAATCCAGAAACCTGTCTACAAAATATATACAAATAGCTATTCCACATTTTAAAAAGGGTGGTTGGTATGCTAGATTTGTATTTAAAGTTAAAACAATGTTTTAAAATTAATTGATCGTGAGTATTGTGACAATAGTTTTCCATCTTCTTGTCAGATGTCTACAAAAACCATGAACGCAGAAAAGTAAAAAAAAGTTATTTTGAGACTTATGTATGTATGTATGTATGTATGTATATGAGGGATGGGATATTAAAAAAACGTACAAAAAAGTCGCCCCCCCCCCCCCCCCCCCCCCCCAACAAACTATTAAAATGGGAAGGAATGAAAATGCCATATGAATTATGAACGGTCCTTTACGAATCTCATATCTTTATAGAATGTACTATATTTATCTGCTATAGTGTCAGTCAGTTCACAATTTCAAGGACATGCCCAGGGGCTTAATTCTCTTAGTAAAATAATCATGTAGAACTAAATTTTACCTTCGTATGTAACATAACGCACATTAAAATGTCGTGTAACTTTGTTAGAATGGTATAAAACTGTCACGGTCACGCGTTTCTGATTCAGAATTACAATAAAATATAAGGGACCATTCAGTAATTACTTAACAGTCTTTGTCAAATATTTGACATCCACCAACCACTCGTTCCAGCACGTGCAGCACTTCTGTTATATGAAAGGCCGTGGTATGTGCTATCCTGTCTGTGGGATGGTGCATATAAAAAATATGTTGCTACTAATGAAAAAAATGTAGCGGGTTTCCTTTCTAAGACTATGTCAAAATTATTAAATGTTTGACATCCAACAACCAATGATTAATAAATCAATATGCTCTAGTGGTGTCATTAAACAAAACAACGTCTCCCCCCACCATCGACATGGGAAATGGCAGAGGTTAGGTGAGTTTTAGGATCGAACCTCTCCTACCCTCCCATTTGACCCTGTAGGTCCATTACCGTTGTGAGGACGTACACGTTCAATATTTCTGACAGTTTGTGTATTATCGAGACAGCAGGTTCGTCTCTGACACGTTTAGCTCACTCCAAACGTAAAATGACAGCAGTGATGTTCCAAATCACATTTAAGAGAGTGTGTCTAAGCATAAAAACATTGTGATAATGATCACGAGCCATGACTTCAACCCCGCTAACTATTTCCAATTCCACGTCAAACTGGCCCCAGTAATCCGTTTTACCCTCTCCTCCAACACAGTCCAAGCGCGTGTGCAGGGAATTTAGCAGGCAGTGGTCTAGAGTGTGGCCAGTGAAGTTTATAACAGGGTCGAGACATGCTCTACCGGAAAATATACTGGAAAAATTGCTTTAGCGAGAGGAGGAAGAGGGTGCGATCCCCCAAACCAACCCCATTCACGGGCAAGTAGCCATAAATCTAATTATACATACGAAGTGAGAGAGAGAGAGAGAGAGAGAGAGAGAGAGAGAGAGAGAGAGAGAGAGAGAGAGAGAGAGAGAGAGAGAGAGAGACACACACACACACACACACACACACACACACACACACACACACATAGAGACATACGCAGATGCGCTCAACTCATTTAGGCCGACACCAACCTTTATATGACTTCCCATAATATTTTAACGGTCCCTACGTTACTTCGTGTTCAGGATGTCATGTCTGTCAAATGTACCGGAAATCGTACGACAACTGCTCATCATATCTGCTTTTTGCTGAAGATGCAGTCCTCACAGCAAACTATTTCTGTACTTTCACATTGTGATAAATAATTATACAATAAATATATAAATTTTGACCAATATTTGACATAAGTCATGACAATTTAATAGCCTCTGTATAATATTGTCTTTTAGGATAAGTCGCTATTCCATTCACGTACAAGAAAGTGTCTCGAGCTGACTGACAGGAATCGTGTGGTGCTGTCTACCTGCCAGCTTGGTGCTCGTCAGGTGTGGACGTGGAGCAGACGGCCGGCATTTGGACCTATTCCTCCATGGAGGTCACACAGCTACGGCTGAACAAGCACCAACCAGAGCCGTGACACTGTCTCTAGCTGGTTGTACTAAATAAAATCCCATAGGCGACCATGTCATGTTAACGATAGTGCTTAAAAAGACTACATGCAATATATCAACCAAACTATGACCCATACATATCAGTACTACAACCCCTACCTCAAAGTATTAACTGAAGAAAATGGTATCTTTCATGGCTCATCTTTGGTATAAACAGATGTTTTTACAACACTTTGTTTCGCACAAAATTCGAGTACTTTTTTTTTTACAGGTACCCTATACATGTTCCAAGCACAAGGCTACTTGACACAGTGGTACTAGATGAAATAAAATTGCATACAGTTTTAGCCCAGATGAAACTATTTTTTTTTTCAACAAACACACTCGCATTTATAACCAATCAAAGGACTTGTGGTGTTAACTTCTCTATCAAAACTTCGGTGCACCTCGAACTTTGACCCAGTCGGAAATTATTTGATTTAGTCCTACCAGCGATGGTGTACTACATGTAGCAAGGGGCAGTTGCCCATTCGGAAAAATAAGCAAAAGTGCCCTTTGTAGTTTCAAATTTTTGTCTTGTTAAAATAAATCCTGTAATACATACATACATACATACATACATACATACATAAACACATACATACATACATACACACACACACACACACACACACGTGTATATATATATATGCACACACACACAAATAAACACACACACACACACACACACGTGTGTGTGTATATATACATACATACATACATACATGCACACACATACACAGACACATACATACATACATACATACATATGGTTGAGTTAAAAGAGCTTCCTTTTTATGGAAGCTTCGATAGCTCAGAGCGTATCGTGGTTAGTCTTGCAATTTGCGGGCGAATCGGTGCCATAGGTTCGAGTCCCAGCAACGGCATGGGCGAATTTGTGAGGCCAGAAAGGATTTAATTATCCCCTGCGCCAGTACGTTAATATCTATGTATGTAATAGTCAACCTCGACATACATACAATATATAGATATTCATACATCAATACATACTAGCCAGTGCCAGGTTTGCCCACTGTTTCATGCACGTAAGTGGGATCGACCGCGTAGATTGTAGGCCCCATGCATATGGTGGAGTTAAAAGAGCTTCCTTTTTTATGGAAGCTTCGATAGCTCAGTGCGTATCGTGGTTAGTCTTGCAATTTGCGGGCGAATCGGTGCCATAGGTTCGAGTCCCAGCAACGGCATGGGCGAATTTGTGAGGCCAGAAAGGATTTAATTATCCCCTGCGCCAGTGCGTTAATATCTATGTATGTAATAGTCAACCTCGACATACATACAATATATAGATATTCATACATCAATACATACATACATACATTATATATTTATATATTTATTTACTGATCCCATTTCCTATTATTCATAGACCGTTTTCGTACTATGGTAAATATAATAAAATGTTTAGACTGCCCATCAAATAAAATTATAATATCAGTTTCTTTTCTGATAGACGCCGACAAAAACTCTTACCCCCCCCCCCCCATCCCCCATTATAAATTAATTTTAAATTGTCCCATAATATGATTACCCTTCTGTATCTTGCCAGAGACATGGGATAGGCGTGCCTGAACCTAGTTTGTTTATAGGCGAGGTAATAAAGTCACTTGCTCTTTTGACTGTGGTATTTGTTTCTATAAGGTATTCATTTCTGAGCAGATTACTTTCCAAATTGCACACGAAAATAGTACTGAAATTATTTACACAAAACATTGTTCATGGAGGCTGGGACGGACTGTAGGTCTGGCACGGCCTTGTCAACCAGACATTTAAATGTTTGTTTTGTTTAACGACACCACTATAGGATATTGATATATTAATCATCGGCAATTGGATGTCAAACATTTGGTAATTTTTACATAAAGTCTTTGAGAGGAAACCCACTACGTTTCTCATTAGTAGCAAGGGATCTTTTATATATATCATCCCACAGACAGGATAGCACATACCACGGCCTTTGATATAACAGTCGTGGTGCACTGGCTGATACGAGAACCAGACTGATCAGTGACTGAGGCGAGTAGTCCTTGAAACACTATATACTCGTATATAGAGATGGGAGACATGTTGGGATTGGGTGGGTGGAGTTGTTTGGTTGTGGTGAGTTCGATTGGCGAGGAGAGCTGTATGAGGTTTGGATGAGCGTGGGTAGCAAAGTTGAATCATGGTACCTAGTGTTCCTATGCTTTAATACCGGTCACCAGCTGAATAAAATAAAATAATTTAATAGCTTCCAATTATACTAGTCCGGAGGAACGTAGTATGGTTCTTACTAAGTCCGGATCTTGTTACATACCCTATATATAGCTGGTATTCAAAACGTGTGGCACCATGTTTCAACAGTTTCTCAACCGAAATAGTACAACAAATGGACATGCAAACCAAAAGTGTATAACCTGCTCACTAAATCCCGATAGAAGTACTTGCATCATTATTAACAAATAAATCTTCCAACGTCAACAGAATTTTTTTTCTGCGCCATTTTAAATTTGCTACATAGAGGGAAGTAACTCGCTGTGCACGTTAAGAAAAGTATTGCCTTAATGTGCCCCGTGCACTACCAATTATACTTGAAGCGTCCACGGGACTAACTGGTAACGTCACACTATTGGTAAGGCGATATATGTTTGAAAATGGGCAGAATTTTGAAAATAGCAATTAGAGAATAAGTTAATAGAATAAATAAAAAAGAAAGAAAAAGGTTACAAGCCAAAAATAAAAAAGAATTGACTGCTCGGCCGAATATTTATATAATTTGGAGCATTTTAGGACAGTCCAAAATTAAATAAGAGAAAGAAGAGAGGATCGGACTATTTAATAATAATAAAAAAAAGAAGTAATTTCGACATGAAATTCTGAACGCAGATCTAAAAGTTTAAAGTCCGATCGATATGTCCACGCGAGTGACCTCATTAAGGCCATTTGGGTGCACAGCTTAACGGGACGAGATGGGTTGCATCCCGTCAAGAAAACCCCTAGATTGACGGTAGATAGACGTTGAAGGTGTAGTGCTGTGCTGAAATACAGATCTTGAGAAGCCGTATCCGTCTGAACGAGAGAATCAGACTAGGGTATAGTCCAGTCGTCATGGGTTGGTATAGTGGTGCGGACGGGCCCGACTCCGGAGGATACGAGATGGTATCATCATAAAGCAAGGTAAAGTCTAGAAAAAGAGTAGTAGGGGCCGACCCCGCTTACTATTTCTTAGAGTGGAGCGGTCAATCTTCTAGTGCTGCTAGGACAGGCTCGGACATGTAGAGACTAAACGCGAACAACTGGCGTTCTGCAGAATGGCCGTCATACGAGTCACGAAAAAAACCAAGTCGACAGTCAGACGAAGAAATGACGTGGAGGCAAGGAATCTCGCTAAAAAAGAATCCAACCTGGTGGTGCAGGCTGTCCAAACGAGAAGCGTTCCAGCGTTCAATCAGTTCCAATGGCCGCATACATCCCAGTAGAAAACTTCATTTCGCTGACAAAAACAACGAAATGAAGGACCCCCAAGTCGAGCACACGAAAGCACGTGCGAAACAAACACGTCTTACCACGTGGAGTTCCAGACTGGGAATGTTATACCCAAGGAATTGTCAGTGCTAAACTTCAACTTTATAACAATACGGATTATATAATAAAACATAAGTCTTATAAATAAGGATAATCTACCCATGAAAGACAGACTGGGAGAACAAATACTCTTCACACGCCTTGAAGTTCTCTCACAAAACACAAACTCTAATGGAAGATCCGAGAGACAGTTTTGTAACATAAGCAATGTCAACTATATCGGGAGACCTGTGTGTTATTCACCCAAGAGCTCTGACTTGTATATTATTTGTATTACCATGTTGTTAATTTATTAATCACGTTTCATATTTGGAAAGTACAATACAAAAAACTACATCACCAACTTGAGATTTCTATTGTTCATTCATTTAACATTCATTCGTAAATTACGCTGTGTTAAGTGGTGGAGATCCGATGGCAAAATCTACCTTATTCTACGGCCAAGTGAGTACATCAAAATCTACCTTATTCTACAAAAACGCAAGTACATGCAAATTTACCTGACTACAGCGAAGCGACTACAACACAATCTACGTGACTCTGCAACCAGGTACAGCCAAGTACAACTGAACCAAGAATAATAGAACGAGCACAATCTTGCGAAAATGAACTTTTTCTAATCAAGATTTGAGAGAAATAGAGCCTACAGAACTGTTGGACCAACAGAAATGCATCAATATTCGTGTCAACGAAAACCCAAAATCCGGACGACTAGCTTAACACGGAATTCTACACAACGGAACTTCCCAAGCGACACGGTCTGTCAAAACGGTAAGTGGTTATTTGGCAAAAGAAATTGTGAATGTCATGCAAATCTATGTCCATTACAAATGTTCTGTTGAAAATGTTCTAATCTAAATGCTCACTGAATGTAAACCACATAAACTGTCATAAATACTCCAAACATCATACCCAAGTCAACATTTCTAAACCTAAACACAAATCGGATAAACAAAGAGAAAGGGACAATATTAGAAAATCTCAGTACGAATTTCGAAAATTTTGCGCTAGGCAACTACCATTTTCTAACTTGGGTGCTAAGGCTTTCACTAGCGTTGTCAACTTAAATAACCCACTAAAACAAGAACTCGATGCTCTTAAGGCCAAGTTATTACGATAAGCTTATTCAACAAAACACTGAGTTAGAAAATCTTAGACGGGAAAATTATGAACTAGTTCAAACACTAAATACATTGAGTAGTACAACATATCCACAACAGTACATGACAAGACGAAACAAATATGACCGATGGTAAATAACAACTCATTTGATTATTAAATGTTTTTCGGAATAAATAATATAAACACTAAACGTATTAATTTTCAGTAAATTCATAATCTTGAGATACCTAAAGTGATGTTAGAAAGTAAGTATGACATTCACATAGCCAACACCATGTATACGTTTATACAGACAACAGAACCATCAGTATCAGTGCCTGGATTCGAACTCGAGATAAACAGCCTGTCAACTACAACTGCTTCAGACGACTTCAATGTTAACCAACTGACTCAACGAGATTACGATACAAACCTGTCTAATAGATGAAACAGTTTATTTGTGATACCACATTTCGGACGCGGGACAATTATTTCAAGCACTGTATACAAACTACCGTAACAAGTTTATTAGCTAGACACGAGAACGTGTCATTTCTTTCGGGCGGTGGATAACTGTCACAGTGCTAAACTTCAACTTTATGACATTACGGATTATATCTTTATTTTTACATGTGCGTTAATTAGAATTAGTTAATTGGTAATCTGACGTCTGCCATGGTATCCACTTAGTGACATGTCAATCAAACCAATTAGTGTCGAGCACTAATTAAATATGTAACGAGCAATATAATACAATGCAATTTAATTGTTGCCACGGGTATTGCAGTCGTCTGAACGAGTACACCTTGGCAACTGTATATTACATAGATACGTGTTTAGTATGCGTCTTATAAATAAGGATAATCTACCCATGAAAGACAGACTCGGGGAGAACAGATACTGTTCACACGCCCTGGAAGTTCTCTCACAAAGCACAAACTCTACTGGAAGATCCGAGAGACAGTTTTATAACATAGGCAATGTCTACTCTATCGGGATACCTGTGTCATTCACCCAAGAGCTCTGACTTGTATATACTCATAAATACTCCAAATATCATACCCAAGTCAACAACATTTCTAAACCTAAACACACATCGGATAAACAAAGAGAAAGGGACAATATTAGAAAATCTCAGTACAAATTTCGAAAATTTTGTGCTAGGCAACTACCATTTTCTAACTTGGGTGCTAAGGCTTTCACTAGCGTTGTCAACTTAAATAACCCACTAAAACAAGAACTCGATGCTCTTAAGGCCAAACAAAAGTCCAATACGGAAATAAACGAAGCCAGAAATCATTTTAACAAAACAACCAAAGATTTAACAGAAGCACAACTAACCATCGAGAACCAATTTCAGGAAATCAGTTCACTAAAAGCACAGCTAGAACAAACCCGTACAAATAAAAAAAACCTCCAAGAGTCGAAAAAAGATGTAGCGTTGTTACAAAGTATAATAAATATTTTGAAAGAAAACTTAAAAGATTCTCGTAACAGTACTGCAAATAATGAAGAGTATAAGAAAATTGTGTGTCATGAAATGCAAACAGACATTGATGCTTTACACCAACAACCAACCAGTTATTACGATAAGCTTATTCAACAAAACACTGAGTTAGAAAATCTTAGACGGGAAAATTATGAACTAGTTCAAACACTAAATACATTGAGTAGTACAACATATCCACAACAGTACATGACAAGACGAAACAAATATGACCGATGGTAAATAACAACTCATTTGATTATTAAATCTTTTTCGGAATAAATAATATAAACACTAAACATATTAATTTTCAGTAAATTCATAATCTTGAGATACCTAAAGTGATATTAGAAAGTAAGTATGACATTCACATAGCCAAAACCATGTATACGTTTATACAGACGACGGCACCATCAGCATCAGTGCCTGGATTCGAACTCGAGATAAACAGCCTGTCAACTACAACTGCTTCAAACGACTTCAATGTTAACCAACTGACTCAACGAGATTACGATACAAGCGAAAAACCTGTAATAGATGAAACAGTTTATTTGTGATACCGCATTTCGGACGCGGGACAATTATTTCAAGCACTGTATACAAGCTACCTTAACAAGTTTATTCGCTAGACACGAGGACGTGTCATTTCTTTCGGGCGGTGGATAACTGTCACAGTGCTAAACTTCAACTTTATAACAATACGGATTATATCTTTATTTTTACATGTGCATTAATTAGAATTAGTTAATTGGTAATCTGACGTCTGCCATGGTATCGAACTTAGTGACATGTCAATCAAACCAATTAGTGTCAAGCACTAATTAAATATGTAACGAACAATATAATACAATGCAATTTAATTGTTGCCACGGGTATTGCAGTCGTCTGAACGAGTACACCTTGACAACTGTATATTACATAGATACGTGTTTAGTATGCGTCTTATAAATAAGGATAATCTACCCATGAAAGACAGACTCGGGGAGAACAAATACTGTTCACACGCCTTGAAGTTCTCTCACAAAGCACAAACTCTACTGAAAGATCCAAGAGACAGTTTCATAATATAAGCAATGTCAACTCTATCGGGAGACCTGTGTGTCATTCACCCAAGAGCTCTGACTTGTATATTATCTGCATCACCATGGTAACTTATTAATCACGTTTCATGTTTGGAAAGTAAATACAAGAGACTACATCACCAACTTGAGACTTCTGATACTTCATTTAACATTCATAAGAAAAAATTACGCTGTGTTAGAATGATAATTTACCAACAACTTTTAATGTAAGTATAAGCTTTTATTTTAGTGTGTCATTGTGACCTTTACACACACGACCGTTATAATACTATCTATTTGGACATCATAGGCTATTCCTGTTGACCTATCATTTGCTTTAATGTAACACCCACCATGTCTGCATAAAAGACTGTCTGCTTGTAGGTTACTATACGTTTTTACAGATCGTAGTTTACTTTTGTGAGAATTATAGTCTGGAGATTCGTTCCTTGTAGTAACGTCTGATGGTTGCACTATACCAATTAATTTCCGGCTGGGTCGAAGTTCGAGGTGTACCGAACTTTTGATAGAGAAGTTAACACCACAAGTCCTGTGATTGGTTATAAATGTGAGTGTGTTGGTTGTAAAAAAAATTAGTTTCATCTGGGCTAAAAATGTATGCAATTTTATTTGATGTAGTACCACCGTGTCAAGTAGCCTTGTGCTTGGAACATGTATGGGGTACCTGTAAAAAAAAGTACTCAAATTTTGTGCGAAACTAGGGGTGTTGCAGAAACATCTGGTTATATCGAAAATGAGCCATGAAAGGTACCATTTTCTGCAGTTAATACTTTGAGGTAGGGGTTGTAGTACTGATATGTATGGGTCATAGTTTGGTTGATATATTGCATATAGTGTTTTTAAACACAAACGTTAACTTGGTCGCCTATGGGATTTGAATTGGTATAGTCCAACCTATAAAGAATCACTATAAATGAGTTTTTGTAAGCCGCTCATATTTAAAGCTGCAGTCCCTGGAATATTTTTATTATTTAAGCATTTAGAATGGACGATCCAGTTCTGTTTGGTTCATATATGGTCCACCACATCGCTATAGTTTGGCAATGCTCGCGTATCTACATTATCTAGATCAACTACAAATACAATGGCCAGCTTTGTTTTTCTTCAATTAGCAGGACGCCAGTAGAACTGGGCCTGTACGTGATCTGCGCAGGCGCTGAGCTTCTCACGTGATTTTGAACAAATTTAATTGTCTTGATTGAGGGGGAGTCTCATATCTCCAAAACATATTTATATCCAGAGGTCGGTGGGGGATTTGCCTTGAAATTTTAACAGTGGCCATCTGTTGGTATACTCATTACTTCTAAGGGGGCGTCAATAATTATGTAACGCTCTAAGGGGAGAGGAAGATGTCGGTGTATTCGATTTACGTATCATTTATCAAGACTATATGTTATTTCTATTCATTATTTAGACCTAAAAAGAGGGTTTTTTCTAATTGCGCGGTCGGTCTAGGATCGATCCCCATCGGCAGGCTCGTTCCAGCCAGTGTGCCATGACAGGCATATAACAGGCCATGGTATGTGATATCCTGTCTGTGGGATGGTGCATATAAACGATCCCTTGCTAAAAAAAATGTAACGGGTTTCCAAGGCGCGTGTGCAGGGATATGTAGCGGTGTTGGGGGTTACAGACTGTATTGAGCGAAGTTTATATGGCGTCATGCTCCCCCCCAAAATATATTTCAATTTTGTTTAGCCTGGGCAGGTAAGTGTTTCGATCTCCAATATCCTCCCCCTTCACATATACCCGTTTCCTCTAAGATTTTATGTCAAAATTACCAAATGTTTGACATCCAATAGCCGATGATTAATAATGTCGTTAAACAAAAGAAACTAACTTTACCTTTCCATATGAAATAATATTTATTTGAATTTGTTGATTGTAACACTCGTAAAATTAAGAAGTGAAAACGTCCAATGTCTGCTTTAGTATATTATATATATATATATATATATATATCTATATCTATATATATTTATATATATCTATATATGTATATATCTATATATGTATATATGTATATATACACACACACACACACACACACACACACACACACACACACATGTTCAATGTGTTATACAAACTAAACTTTGAAAGTTCTACTAACACTTTATAAAATATTAATTCTGAAATAGGAAGGTACGATTGTCGATAATAGTATTATACGTTGTTAAGATCAAACCGGTTTTAACGAAAGACTGTAGTACCGTATCCTGAACCGAACGTTCTACGTACAGCGCAAGATTTCTCATTTCATTTTTTGAGACGATCACTACAATTTCAAATCCGCAAACGCACGTGTTAACTGATAATGAAAGCTGTTGTTTGTGCTTTGCCGAGCAATGGTGGCACAGGCGACGAATCGAGCGTATACTTTTGACAATATCCGTTGATAGCGAACACACACGAGTTTTTTCAAAAGTGCATTTGAGCTTGTATTTCATATTTGGGCAAATTTGGATCTAATTATATGATGAATAAGGTTGAAATTAATAAAAAACCCACCATATTATTAAGTTTTGAACCCATACCAAGTTATCAACTCAAATCACATTTTTTACTAAAGATTTCTACGTCAATGAAAAACGTTTATTATAGATAAATATCATTTTTGATACAGGGCTGAAAGTAATCGCTAATGCAGATCAAAGGCCGTGGTATGTGCTATCCTGTCTATGGGATGGTGCATATAAAAGGTCCCTTGCTGCTAATCGAAAAGAATAGCCCATGAAGTGGCAACAGCGGGTTTCCTCCCTCAAAATCTGTGTGGTCCTTAACCATATGTCCGACGCCATATAAAATGTGTTGAGTGCGTCGTTCAATAAAACATTTCCTTCCTTCCTTCGATAATGTAGTGCACAAAGACTAAAGGTCTAACTGCCCGTGCTTTACGTCAATACAATTTGATGATAATTTGTAAAAAAACGTTTTTATTTAAATACTGATTTTAAAACAAAAGATATTTGAGTTGGTGTGGGTTTGAAACTTAATAATGTGTTTTTGTATGAATTTTATCTCTACTCGTTACATAATTATATGTCAGTTCATCGGTTCACTCTTGTCGTAAACGGGTTGTAATTTGTAAATACGTGTATTATCGTTTCATTACCAGATTTACATAATACACTGTTACAACCCATTTCGTCGCATTCAAAACATGTAAACATACTACTCTGGAAAGCGGTTAAGTTGTGAAATAAAACAGTTCATTTAATTAACTTTAAGTTTTATGTGGACTGCAGAATAAATAAAATAACTTTTGCTATCTTAAGATTTGGCTTTATATTGCTTAGGTTGAATGGCAAGTACTACTCGGATGGGCCTCGCAGCATTCGCCATTCTAACTTCTGATGAGAACCACCGACACACAATTAGCCACTCATGTTAAACACCCATATTACTTTAATGAGAGTTACCCCTGCGCGTGCTGTAACCTCACCGTGGTGCAGGGGTGTAACATTTTCTTTGAGAATGGCCAATACAGCACAAAATTTAAGTTTTGAGTAAAATTCAGTATCTATCTGTGATATTTGTGTTTTTGCACAGTTCTTTACACTGTTTTTCTTTAAATTTTGAATTTTTATATTGATGTTGATCACCACTTTATTTATTTGCATTACCATAGTTTGACACCCAATAGCCGATGTATTTTTTCGTGCTGGGGTATCGTTAAACATTCATTCATTCATTCATTCATTAATGAGAGTTATTTCCCTTGTCAAATAAATGTAGTTGACGTAGCCAAAATGAGTGATTAGGCTGTACAAATATTTCAGAAGCATAAGCGTACGAGGCAGGGGGCAGTGGATGGGGTAGGGTGGTGTGCTGGAGTGAAACCTCAAATTCGGGGAAAAGTGATATATATATATATATATATATATATATATATATATATATATATATTATATTCGGGTATAATGTGCTAACCTGAGACCTTTTTACCATGTATTTCTATCATTCTACCCTCAATATTAGTTGTAATCCATATAATAATGCGTAGTTATTCGTTTGCAACCCTGTTTAGACGTTTGGTAGTAATCCTAATATAAATAAATGTTGTTATCCAGATTCGAATTCCGTCTGAATCACCCCACTTCACAAACTGGATACGGGCCATACTAATTCAGTGTGCTCTAGTGGTGTCGTTAAACAACACAACACTTTAACTGTATAGATTTGTAAATTGTGGATGACACTCTATGACAGGAAGGAGAGATGTGTTGTTTAACGACACCTCAGGACACAACGACCACGCTGTGTATGTGTAAACGAAATCTCGTAAAAAGGCCAATTATAGATCGAGACCCTCAGACAGTGAATGGATGTTGCTGTAGTAAGATCTAGGGGGAAGAGTGCTGAGGATGCGCCAATCCCCAGAATTTCGAAGTGCCCCGAAAAATGCAAAAGAATACATTGAATGTGTCCTTTTCAAACTTTACACCCTGTGTCTAGAAAAAAGCTTGTATCCGCCCAGACACGTTGTCTTCACTATTAACTGATAACAATTATTTCACAAATAAATATAATAAAGATATTTCACTCACAATGTCTTGGTGACAATAAAACATCATTAAACTATTTGTAGTAGCTAACCGTTTTGATAGACATCAAATAGCGACATTGTTCACATATTTCTGAATTTAAGCTAATAATAAAATTCAGAAGAATGTACGCAAAGCGCCTTTGTCGTCCTTAATAATATTAAAACGTCATCATATTGTTGACGTAACAGTTGTTTCCTGCAACGTCCAAAATAAACGAAAACTGTTTAAGTGCCATTCAAATTTTTAATTTTAGTTTTTTTAAAGTTTCAATAACAAACACAATTCTGAGATAAAGTGCAGACTCTTATACATGGGCCTACATGTCTGAGCCGTTTTAAAGCAGCTTCTCTATCGCATTAAAACAGGAATAGCTCAACTATGGGGACTGGACGTAACATGCTGATTGCTCAATAATAATAATATTTATCCTGCAAGCACCGTTTCTATTGACGGAATATGATGATGGATAAAGCAAAGTCATATCCTGCTACTAGCAGGTTATGACTTTTGACGTCGCTCATATGACGTCACACGCATAGTTACATTACAAAGTCGCTCATTTGACCGCTAGGTCATCATACAATGTGGCTGAAATAACAGAAATAATAGCTTTTCGCCTAAATTTTTATGGTCTACAGGATAAAGATAATAACTAGTTAATGAGGTCGGATATTTGCTTTATAATGTTAAGGCCGAATGAGAAATTTTCCTCAGCAGAGCCTCGCGGAATTTCCCATTCTTACCTTCACAGGGTAAAGCAGATATCCTATGTCATTAACTAGATATTCTTTATATATTTTAAAATACTACTACTACTACTACTACTACTACTACTACTACTACTACTACTACTAATAATAATGTAATTAATTAATAAATAATAATAATAATAATAATAATAATAATAATAAAAAGTCTAGTAGAAGATGAAAAGAAAAGAGAATATCAGTGTATGTACATATATGATAAAAAAGTTTCTTTTGTTTAACGACCCCACTTTAGCACATTGAATTGTTAATCATCGGCTATTGGATGCCAAACATTGGGTAATTCTGACATATATTCTTAGAGAGTAAACCCGCTACATTTGTCCATTAGTGGCAAAGGGATCTTTTGTATGCACCTTCCGACGCAATATAACCGTAAATAAAATGCGTTGAGTGCATCGTTAAATAAAACATTTCCTTTATATGGACCATCCAAGAGGCAGGATAGCATATACCACGGCCTTTGATATGCCAGTCGTGATGAACTAGCTGGACAAAGTAATAGGCCAATGGGATAGTACATGATATTCAAGGTGTTCCTAAACTGGATTTTACCTACCAATAATTTCGTACGAACGTATAAAACAAAGACCCCCAACCACCCCCCCCCCCCCCCCCCAAAAAAAAAACAAAAAAAAAAAACACAACAAAAAACAACAACACAAAAACAACAACAAAAAAAGGAACAAACGCAGAAAAAGTTCCAAAACAAATAGTATACTTTAGAGATTAACATTTTAAATGAGTAAATACCTTTAGTATGTAATTTTAGTCGTTAAAAAGGCTGTTATTCGAAAACATCGGATCTTACAATGACAGGAAACACAGACCAGTCAATTGACGCCATATTGAATAAAAAGGATTGTGCCCAAGTTTGTTAGAGCAGACACTGATCCACGAACCCAGTACCCACTAGCCCTAAACGATAGGTATATATCGATGATTAAAACTACCACTGTGTGATCAACAGTGAGCATAGCGGGTCCATAAGATGAGACGAAATGTGTTCAGCAGTAGAATTTGGCATATCGTGTGTGATCCATCTCCGATTGGTGCATCAAAGTCTTTCTGTGGGAAATGTTGAAAGAATATCTTCATCATGACGACAAAAATCGTTCTTCGTCAGTGCGCTCTTGGGCTCGTTTCGCTGTCATTTTATGTTAAAAGTATGATAACTAGGTAACGCTACCCTATTGGTAAGTCCATCATGCATTTTTGTTTTACCGTCGGGTGTACTAAATTAATTATAACAGTTTTGTTTGGTGCCCTCAGATGGTACAATTTTTTGGTCTGGCTCATGGACTACTTTATTTACATAGAGACAACGAGAAAAAGGGATATGGCGAAAATCAGCCACCACACTTTCTATTCAAATTAATTGTTGTAAGCTCTTGAATGCCATATCACACCATATTGTCTCGAAAGCTGAATAATTATAAATGTCACTCTTTATTTTGGAGGATGGTCGTTGCTATTTTGTAAATCAGTTTTATTAGATAATCTTTCACCAAACGGCAAACAGAAGTGGAATGGTGCGAGGCAATCTCCGTGTATAGCCATAACTCTAGGAACAAATAGGATTGACAGCACTAGAACTGGATGGAACTGAAATAAAAACAAAAATAATATATAAATCATAGGCATTTGATCAATTATTTCTTACATAATGCAGAACTAAAAGAAAACCTATGCACGCAAACGCAGATTAGATTTGCTGGAGCAAAGAATATGTACATGCGTAGCCATTAGACAGCATTTATCATACAACGAGTTGTTTTAAAACGTAGCTAACGAGAGAAAGCGAGATGTATACGTTTTTAAACAACGCTGCCCTGGATATTACCCAAGAGCAGCCAGTCGTATGTCTTTAAATTGTTATCATACTTTATAGTATGTGTGTTAATAATATGTGTTATAAAACGTAACGAATGATGTTTTCTCTCCTACGGGTGTGTAAGAAGATCCGTTTTTACTGCTAATGTAAATATTTGTAAACATATTTTGGTTGAAAACCGTATTGTTAGTTCCAACAAATAGACAAATTGCTTCAATGACGCGATATCGCAGGAGCGGTTCCAGTGGGGGATCAACATACAACTTCTATTTAAGTAGTTGCATGTGGACCCCCTGCAAAACATCCCGCATCCGCACCTGAACCATTGTGTTATAAGATTAAGAATGGAAACGAATGTCTGCTTTAGGACACCTCAGCACATTTAGAACGATGCAATCTAATTAAAATTAGCTCCACTATTACAGGTGGTAGACCCAGTAGAGCTAATTTTAATCAGATTGAGAACTACGGCAATTTGATTATTTCACCAGTTGGTCTAGAACAGTGAGGGAATAAACTGATAAAACATTGACCGAAAATGACACGAGTACCTGCGCTGCCAGTCGATACGAGTTCTAACGTCATCGCCCCACTTGGCGCACACCCGCCAGGCCATCCTCCACACAGTAAGTCGATCTTTGTCCCGTCAGTGTTACGGTCAGTCTGTTCCCATGGATTCCAACCAGATACAGGAAACGTCAACTTTAACCAGAATAATGTTAATTTCATTGTTTTATAATAATAATAATAATAATAATAATAAATAATAATAATATGATAATAATAATAATAATCATGATGAAGATGATGGTGATCATGATGATGACGATGACGATGATGATAATATTTTCAACACTTTTCGATTGAAAGTTAATTTCTCATTGTTGAGGCAGATATACCAACAAGGATACAAAAACAGAAACAAAAGTTAGACAGATACAGCGACACACACATGCATGAGCACACACACACCAACACACGCACGCACGCACACGCACAAATACACCCCCACCCCCACACTCACCCCCACACTCACACAACCCCACCGTCGCGCGCGCGCACGCACACATACACGAACACACAGAAACCAAACACCTGTTGGCGTGTTCAGCAGAATAGATCCTACAAATCGCTAGTTTTACCTGTAATATCTGTTTGTTTATGTAAACATGCCGACACATTTCCGTCACTTCCATGATCTAAACTGTAGCAGCAACTAAAGTTAACACATTTACATACATCTAAATGAATGCAACTTTGTTTCTGGTCCTATTCTTATCCTAAATAACATTTTATAGATAATCCTTATAATATAATATTATTCAACTAGTTGATAATTGCAAGTCTTCTTTTCTAGGATTTTGTTCTGATCTCATTTCAAAAGAAAGGTTAATTGCTGTTTATAAAACAAACACGATATGCATATATCATAATATTATAGGTTGATAACTACATTAAATGTGCAGATTGGTTGGGAAGTCAAAACATGGACATAAAACCTCCAGTTTGTTGTTCATGGTTGTTAACGTTTATTGGAATCTATACGTGCTTCCTAAACATGTTTCACGATGACGTGACAAATGTATGATGGTGTAGTCGTCGCAATTTTTAAAAATATAACTAAAAACCTAAACCCCAACAATAAATACATCACATTAGAAAACAACAGCAATAGCAACAAAAGAAAACCCCCCAACAAAACACAAACAAGCAAACAAACAAAACTCTGAAAAACTAAA
>NC_054707.1:69317707-69337146 GCF_016097555.1 Gigantopelta aegis | reverse complement strand
GAAATATGTACCGTATATCATTTTCCAGTGTCTAAATGTTCACGGAACTCTTTCTTGTTAAGACTGTGATATATTTCGTCTAGTCTTGGTAGTGGCAGTCATCCTAAATACAAACAAAAATGCACTGTTCTGGAGACATAAAACACCTTACACACTTTCACGATCTTAACAATATTCATTGGATGATGCCTTGATTTCAAAACAAAATATAATAGTCATTCATATTTAGTAAATGCAGTTAATTATAACTGGTAAATTATTTCACGCATGCACGCACGCACGCACACACGTGCGTTATATTTTATGTATATTTCTGTATAAAGTACTTAGTTTCCTTACTGAAATATTATACTATGCACACCCGAAAGTGCATTCAGGCATCTATTTATTTATGTATTCGGTAGAAATGTTACAGCGGCGCCAATACTAATTATTTTGAAATAAGCATTAAGTTCAGCCAGGGAACGTTTCGCTAACGTTCGCAAACTATTTGATTGGTTGCCGACGTAGCCATTTTGTTAAACGTGAAGCATATAAACCAGTCTAGCAGACATTTTTCTGCTCAGTCTGGCTGAACTTGGCCTTGTCTTATGAAGATGTACGTACCACGTGTATGCGTGCTAATGGCAAATTCAATCGCGATTTAATTTCCAATTTTGTCACTAGTAAAATAACAGTTCATTAAGTTGTAAAGTCCACCTTAGAATATTCATATATCAAATATTCAATTAAACATCTACGATATATATTTTGAGATTTATAAAAGTTTTAGTTTTTTGTTTTTAAATGAATGATGTTAGCATATCACATATTTTGGCTGCCATAGTGGAAGTCTACGTGGCACTTGTTGGTTAATTATTTACATACTGATTTTTTATCATTTGGGAATAATGTTGTTTGAATGTCTTTGCACATCTGATCAGCTAAAGTATAAACGTTTTAATGGCTCTGTGGCATACATTAACAAGTTGAGTAATTCTCACACAATCTGATTAAAATTAGCTCTACTGGTCTATCAGTAGATCTAACAGCATTGCGTGGACTCCCATGTCCAGGTGACATTTCATCTATAAATAACAATTTAAATATCGACCAATTACACTTCGCCTTTTACAGCGTTATTAGGGAGCATACAAATTCTGAAAATATTGGGTGAGACTATTTATGCAATAGGCGAACTTGATGGTCTATTTCTACAGGGTGCTGTTAGATCCACAGGTAATAGTAATTAAGACTCACTTTAGAAATGAAGGCCTAAGATGTTCAAAACCGGGGTAGACCATTAGATATTGTTCGACATCTTTGGTGTGTCCGTTACTCTGTAATTCAGATGGTAGATTATGTTAACAAGATACGGTATGACTGAACTGAATTACCTGTAACATTAGATTGTATGGAACTCAAGACTGTCTGTAAATATAACAAACTTTCCACACATTGAGTTTTTGACCCAAATCATAGCTTGTATTATAGCCATCAGTTCCGCAGTGTAGACAGCAGCATGGGGTTGGCAGTAGCATAATTTTTGGTGGCGACAAGAATGTCCACGAAATTGACACATTCAGTAATTTTAGAAACAGAAGTTATGAAAGCGTCCCCTAATTCTACAGTACTATTGCATTTTTTGGCCAATGGGAGGGAGGGTACAAGGGATTCATTTGTTTACTGGTTTAAAGGGATTTGATGTTTTCTTCCAGGCAGAGAAAGAGGTCGGATTCCCAATTCAGGGTGCAGACTGTCGATAGAAATGGTTAAGTGGGCTTCCGATATACGTAGAACGTAATTTTGTCTGTTAACATAGATGGACCCATTTAATGGATGTAATTGCATTTCAATAATGTCAACAGGGGATGAGACGTAGCCCAGTAGTAAAGCAGTCATGTGATGCGCAGTCGATCTAGGATCGATCAGCATCGGTGGGTCCATTGGGCTATTTATTTCTCGTTCCAGTCAGTTCTCCACAGTTGGTGTAACAAAGGTCGTGATATGTACTATCCTGTTTGTGGGATAATGCATATAAAAGATTCCTTACTGCTAATCTAAAAGAGTAGCCCATGATGCAGCAGCAGTGGGTTTCCTCTCTCGTTATATCCTTAACCATATGTCCGACGCCATATAACAATATTTAAAATGTGTTTAATATGTCGTTAATAATATATGGAAGGAATGCTTTATAGGCACGAGTGCAGGTGGTGGTTTCGGAGAACAAAACCCCTCCATGCTCAAGCAAATTTACTTTTTTCTCAAAATAATTTTTGGGGAGCATGACTCGACCCCTCCCCCAATCTCCTATAAAGTTTGGTCACCAGACTCTAGATCCCACCTCTGCTAACATTCCCACAAACAAGCATGCAAAGCATTCCTTCCTTCCTTCCATAATTTCACTGGAAGATTATACGCTGTATATCATCAGACAGGTTTACCTGGCTTATCCTGTCCGAGTCCGTCTATCTTTATTGTGTAATAAATAAGAATGACACTTGATATTTCCTGTGGTTTAATGTAAATGGTAATCTACCGTCATCAAAAATTAATCTTATCAGCTGAGACAATATTGAATACATATAAAACGGGAGAAGGTGGAGTTAAATTAATGAAATAGGCTACACAATCAATATCTACGAAACAATCATCATTACTAATAATATTCAATTAATAACCACGGGTAATTCGGTAGTACTACCACTTCACTATTCAGAACAACTTGAATCAGTACGGCTATGGTTGTAATATTTAAACCTCTCTCTATCTCTATCTCTCTCTCTCTCTCTCTCTCTCTCTCTCTCTCTCTCTCTCTCTCTCTCTCTCTCTCTCTCTCTCTCTCTCTCTCTCTCTCTCTCTCTCTCTCTCTCTCTCTATATATATATATATATATATACAGTCAAACCTGTCTTAAGCGGTCACACAAGGGAGTAGAAAAAAGTGGCCGCTTAAGACAGGTGGCTGCTGAGTACAGGTTGCCACATATAAAGTCTTTAAAACATTTGTTGTTATTTCTTGTTTTATCGTCTGTACTGCTAATCAACATTTGACATGCAAATGGAATGTATTAAATTAACCGTTCTCAACAAGTTTATTTTCTTTTTCCATTTAATTATTTAATTCCTACTCCATGCGGTGTATTATCATAGTAAGTGAATCTACAAATGTCAAGCATAACCTGCCCGGAGGTAATTAGATGCGTTGCAGTGTCATACTTTCTTAATTGATACACAGTCGAGATGTCGGGACTGAATGGGTACTAGTATCCCTGAAGGTGTGAAGATCAGTTATTTGCTGCACCTTTTCGCTGTTGTTAAAATATCCCTTTTATATAATAGTAAAACTTTACTGTGGCCGCTTAATACAGGTATTTTAGCGATTTGGGATCCAATTTAGGTGGCCGTGTTAGACAGGTGACCGCTTATTACAGGTGCATTTACATTATAAATCGTTTGGGAGGAAAAAAGTGTCCGCTTAAGGCAGGTGACTGCTGAGTACAGGTGGTCGCTAGGACAGGTTTGACTGTATATATATATATACACACACACACAGAGATATATATATACACACACAAACACACACAGATATATATATATATATATGCCGGTTTAGACAGTGCCGGTGTAGGACCGATTCCGTCTAGAGGTACGGTTCTTGTGATATGATGATACAAAAATACCAACTTAAATAAAACGTTGTATTTACCAAACGTGACTATGTCACACTTCTTCAATAAAGTCTACCGAGTGTCAGTAGAAAAATAGTTTGTCACTGATCTCTGTGATTTTGTGGTGTTTCAACCCGTTACAACAGGTGTGGTTCATTGAGGCACGATTATTTCATAACACTTCAAATGGTGTCATAATCACTGTGGAACTGAGGTCATTGTTTAAAAGGTGACCACCGGCCTCGGTGGCGCAGTGGTTAAGTCATCGGACTACAGGCTGGTAGGTACAGGGTTCGTAGTCCGGTACTAGTTCCAACCCACAGCGAGTTCTCAAGGGCTCAGTGGGTAGGTTTAAGGTCACTACACCCTTTTCTCTCTCACTAACTACTAACCAACTAACAACTAATCCACATCCTGGACAAACAGCCCAGATAGCTGAGAAGTGTGTCCAGGACAGCGTGCTTGAATCTTATTTGGATATAAGCACGGAAATCAGCTGAAATGAAATAAAAGGTGACCACAGGCAGACAGTAGAGTGAGGCGTGCACTACAACAGTTTTTTGTTGTTGTTTTGTTTACCACAAAAATATACAATATACAATATAGTGCTATTATATATTGAAAAAATAAACATGTAACAATAAAATAGACGATGCATTATAAAATGGTCTCATGTTATAAATATTAACATAATAAATCTGTAAATCAATTCTATATATTCTGGAAATATAATGTACCCATAAATAATTCTGAAAAATAATATACATTATACTTTATACAATTAGTTTTGTCTAACAATTCCACTTTTCTTCAAATTGGATTGTTCTGTTATTTATTATAGAAATAATATCCTTATCTATATGATAATAAGTTTTCAGACTATTTTTGAAGCTAGACTTTTAATTACAGCAGTTTTCCCTACTGTTGATAAAACAAAAACGTTTTGACCATTGTTCAAGTAACTTTTAAACTTCTTTTAGCTTAGTATTATAGTTTATGTCTTGTATTTGATAGATATCAGTAGAGAATCGCACACCAAGGACTGTAAATTCAGTAGTCCATTTCAACTTATGTTTTGGACACATTTTTCTATGATCAGTCCTATCCTTGTCTAATCTTATAGTATTTGTTTTATCTATATTAACTTTTAGACCTGAGATATTTGTAAAATATTGTAATGGTTTCATAGATGTTGTAAGAGATTTTTAACGCCAATGGCAATCTAATAGTAATGTATCATTGGCAAAGTGTGATATTTTAAATTCAATACTGTTTATCTCAATTCCTTTTATGTTAAAAATTATGATCTAGCTATGTCTGTATTTTGTAGACAATTTGAATATTATATAAAAAATAAATTGAAGTTGCAATTTAAAATGAAAATGCCTGGGAATTGTTTATTGTAAAAAGGATGCCGGCCCGAAGATGATAAATGTTTTATGACCATAAGCAATAAAATATTTTAATTTACTTAGCATAGAGGGAAATTAGTTTATATTATTTCAAAGGCATCATCACAGGATTGTAACTTTTGTAGTCATTGTATATTTTATAGACATTATATAATATTTGATATATAGTTAAGAATTGACCGCAATTATTTTTTGGTTCATGCATAGCGGGTCATACAAAAGTGTGCACATAGTTTTTTCGGTTCATACTTGCATGAACCAAAAAATAATTGCGGTCAAATCTTATAGTTACATTTATATGCATACTTCAATAATACATAACTGAATTTATTTTGTTTAGATTTAAATACGCCTGTAGTATTGTTTATGTAAACTTCATTAATACTTATGTCGCGTAGGAATGCGAACGTTCATTCACTATTATTTGAATCAGGTGATTTTTTTGTAAATTAGCGAAGAGGTTTTTTTTTTGTTAATGTTTTTTTAATCAATGCGTATAGATCCATACGTCTACTCTGCTGTAGCATTTTCCATTAATTTATTGTATACATTTTGTGTAGCTTTCACATGTGTTTTCTTCAAATATCTAAATATGATTGCCAGAATAATCCGGCTAGTCGCACAAAAGTAGTACGAGTCAGTGGGGGGGGGGGGGGGGGGGGGGTAGTAGTAGACCTGGCTTCATTTTTTTGAGTTCATCGAGATATGAACGAAAAAAAGTAAGCACCTCTGGACCAATCAGATTGCCGTAAAGTGTATAGACGCAAACACTTTTTTATTATTTGAACATGAATTAGTAGATAAAGGTCAAGTATTTTTCTTTAAATCGGAGTCAGTTCATGGTAGTTCATATTATAACAAATTGGTTAGAAGAAGCGACCCCTTTATATAAATGGCATAAAATAAATATGCATACTAATAATAAATATTGTTCATTGTAGTAGTTGAAATGTATGCACATTCATATTTTCTGGGCTAAAATATTTAGATATTACTACATTAACTGGAATAATTGTAACATTTCAGATGTTCCAATGATGAGGGATCTCTGGTCATTATAACAAAGTGGTTACTGCTATAGTGTGTTTAAATAAAATATGTGTGTGTGTACATGTATATCATTCTACGAGCGCATTAGACATACATTATATTTAATCACGCACCAGATCAATGCTGATGACGAATGCATTAAACTGTATTTAGATATTTTTTTTACACCTGGTCTTATTGTACTTAATGGCATTAACTGTTATCATTATTATAACATCAATTTATTAAATATTTTAATCAACAATCTTTATTCAATTAACAAATTAAAATGTTTTCAAAACATTGACAATCAAAACATGAAACTATACCAGAAAATGTCTTATTTTTAATCTACAGTTACCGCAATATATTTGCAATTTATATATGATAAGACTAGTAGAGTAGTTCATTCCTGTACATGCATGCAGTATATCACCGATGTCAGCATAGTTCAGTGGTACAGGTAGATGCAATGGGATATATGATTGATTGCCCTTAGTGGACCCATCGCCTTTTATCTTACTTCAACCAGTGCCCAGGACTGGTACATTAAAGATTGTGGTATGTACTTTCCTGTCAATGGGGAAGTGCATATAAATGATACCTTGTCACTGTTTTGTTGGAGCAGACACTATGCCGGTAACAATTTTCCTTTTGCATTTTACAGACCAAGTGTCAAAATACCTCACAGAGAGCACATGACAACTATGGTTTAAACAACTTTCAGATCTGGATTGAAAATTAACGTTGCGGAAAGACACTGGTGATAATAATCCAGCTCAGATTTCAAGACATCACTTGCCGGATTCGTTTTAAGTTGTGCTGTGTTATAGCCAGCTTTGATTTGTAGATCCACATAGTCATGATCACGGGACACACACACCTTCCCACCTCCGCCATATTGAATTCTTAGGGGAACAAAAATAAGTTAAAACTTGATACACAACTATCCACAAGCACCAAACGCCTAGAGTTTGATGATTTAAAAACAAAACAATGCACTGAACATGGAATAGGTGATTTTAACAATTCACTAGCCATAGTAAAACACCTACCAGCCCTTCTCCTGTGTGTACTGTACACTGGTGCTAATAATACTACAAGTAAAACATAAAACCAGAATCCAACATGACCAAGACACTTTTATAATCACTCTAATAATTTGCATGCAATTTGTGAAATATTTGTGTACATACATGTACCATGTTAAAACTATCCCAGTAAATTAATTCCATTTAATGTACAATTGCAATGCATCTACAGTTCACCTGAGGTTGAAATTTGTTTAAGACAAAATTTAAAAATACAAACTTACTTTCTACAAAATTGGGGATTTCTAATTAACACATTTATTTTATCTCAAATGCCACGAGACAGCCTACGTTTTACTGGTAAAATAAAATGCAAGGTACCACACGTTATATGTGTTGCCTGAGTAAATCGATACATTGTTTTTATCAGATAAATGTTTTATTACAAAATGTTTACATTATCAACAATGAAATATAATTTTGTGAATTTGACTGTTGACCATTTGCGTTTTGCCTACAGTGTATTTCTAAGAATAACACATGTTTGAGTACAAGTGTCAATAAAATGGAGAGTTTTATTAGGAATCGTTTTTGTCTGTTCAAGTATAGGCTAGAAGACATTACAAATATCATGTGCTGGCGTGCCATTAAATATTTCTTTTCCATCCAACTAGTCAACAAACCCTAATGGGGCATATATATATATATATATATATATATATATATATATATATATATATATATATATATATATATATATATATATATATATATACATACATGTATATGTATATATACACACACACAGTCAAACCTGTCCTAGCGGCCACCTGTACTCATCAGTCACCTTCCTTCAGCGGCCACTTTTTTTTCTCCCAAACGGTTTATAATGTAAATGCACCTGTAATAAGCGGCCACCTAATTCGGATCTCAAATCGCTAAAATACCTGTATTAAGCGGCCACAGTAAAGTTTTACTCTTATACAAAAGGGATATTTTAACAACAGTGATAACTCTCCGCCTGTTACCGATCACGGTCAGACTGCAGGTGCTCCCTTGCACCTGACAGTGCAAGTGCCCGCCCCCTCACCATCCCCACCCCTTCTTGGACAGAGGAACCGGCTGAGGCCGACACCTGTGCCCAGGACAGGCGTGCACTACAACAGCTTGCTCTGAATGTGCACGTTAAACTCTCTGACCTGACCTAACAGCGATAAGGTGCAGCAACCGATCTTCACACCTTCAGGAATACTAATACCCATTCAGTCCCGACATCTCCACTGTGTATCAGTTAAGAAAGTATGACTCTGGCATGCATCTAATTGCCTCTGGGAAGGCTACACTTGACATTTGTAGATTTACTTACTATGACAATACACCACATGAAGTAGGAATTAAATAATTAAATGAAAAAAGAAAATAAACTTGTTAAGAACGGTTAATTTAATACATTCTATTTGCATTATTTCTGAAGGCGACAACATGTCAAAAGTTGATTTATAGACAACTGTGAAGCACATATCCGTTGATTAGCACTACAGACGGTAAAACAAGAAACAACAACAAACGTTTTAAAGACTATATATGTGACAACCTGTACTCAGCGGCCACCTGTCTTAAGCGACCACTTTTATCTACTCCCTTGTGTGACCACTTAAGACAGGTTTGACTGTATATATATATATATATTAGGATTGTTTATTGGGGGTGGAGTGGAGATAGAGGGCACTGCTTTTACACATTTTATGGGGTCACATGCATTATAAAAGTTGGTATTGTGAAAAAAGAGGTCCTCTTGTACCCAATCCCTGGCTACCCGGATACGCCAGTGCATATATGTGCAATTTAAAGTATATCAATCAATAGATTTTGGTTTCAACACAGGTACCTTTAGTAGTATTACTTGCATACTTAAAATGTACTTAACAAAATGAATTAAGGGAAGTCGAATTGTGGTAATTATTTGCTAATGTCATATTATTTTAGTAAGTTTTATCACATATAACTTCTAAACATTGTTTCAGTAACATCTCACCTATGTTACATGCAAACATCTTACACACGATGAGATTTTTTTGCATTTTTGTAAAACCTACGAAAATGTGCATTCTTCTAGGAATCATTACACGTTGATTGTAAATATATTTGTCATTTTATTCTCTCTAAATTGCTGTTTAAATCATTAAGTTGAAGAACATTTGTTTTAGAACATGTCAAAATGTAGACACTTTAGAACGAGTGAAAACGTTTGAGGAAAAATGCCGAATATAGTTACTGGCCCTGTATTCATTTTGTTTTGTTAAATTACTGTGTATTAAAAATCATTAAACATATTAATTTATCTTAACGGTTGATTATTAATTCAGCCAGTAGCTCAACACTACAGATGGAGCAGTTTACTTTTCGTGTTTAATTAGTGTAATAAATATATCTGTTATAACTGGTATGATAGCTTACATTTCATATAATAAGTAGTATAACTAATATATCTGTTATAACTGGTTTTAAGGCTTTGCTTTTTTTGACAAATTGTTTTTCTAAAGTTGTTAAAGCCGCACACCCTAGTTCCATCCAGCGAAAATAAATTATAATTTGGTTAATCTACAAACCTGTAACACACTTAGATCACGTTTTTATCAAATGGAGTGAAAAAGCAGGTTTTATATCGATAAATACCATGGGAATCCCAATGTCCCAATTGCTTGAAATAATTTTGAAAGTTAGTATTCTGATGTCACCGGTAGATGTCGCTCGAAGCACAACAATGCCTACATCACGACAAATTTCACAGATTTGGGGTGCGTTCCTTTCACCTCTCCTGGTTGTATCCCCTCTCAGATATCGTAAGACTTAGCAAAATTATTGGTTTCAAGGGTTTGTAACGTTTTGTATTGAGACACTTACTTGTCTGAACTTTATTGTTACTGAAAATGTTCACGAACTGTGAAGAAAAATCTCACAAATGAACAACAAGCAAACAACAACAAATCGGATGTTGATTGCGCGAACTGTGCACAAGAAAACAAACCGAACCAAAATGTTAACGGTCACGTGGTATACCAACGTCTGTGATGTTTACACAGGAAGATTCCCTCTAAAAATAGATTGGACCTGCTTGCTTAACGTTTTTTACTCGAGTGCGCGCGGCATTTTAAGAAATACAAAAAATGCATTTCGTGGTTTTACAAACATCAGGATTACCAGGATTACCAAAAAGCACTTCAGGTGAATGGAAATGTGTATTCTAAATAATAAAATGTAAGTAAAGTGCAATTTTATTTGTGAAAAAATGGGTTTAATAGCGAAAAACAACGCTGTAATGGTTAACAACTAGCCGTAACTAGGGCGTGTCCCTTTAAGAGCTTCTAGCAACCTGCTACAATACCAGGGAGCCCAATTCACTATCACAGTGTAGGATAAGGTTACTGTGCACACAGCTGGAAACACCCATGACCCTTTTGAATAAGCTGCCCACTAGGTTTAATTTTTGACACTCTAAAAACGACTATTAAATATCGATAGACACAGAGACAGACAGACAAATGGATAGACAGACAAATAAATTGTTTGATGCTGCGACTATTCAGTTTTAAGTACTTGTAATGCTTACAAAAATTGTATACGTATATTTGTTCCCCATTATTCAGTGAAAACTACATACTAGTAGTCTGCCGTAACCGGTGTTAATGTTACGTGGCATATTACATGTAAACAAATACAGGTATACAATAAGATACATGTCTAAACACGCACAACATATATTAAACTGCTAAAGATTAAAAGGATATCTCACACGGAACCGACGAATTATCATTATAATCAATTAGGATTTTACTAGACCGCATATTTCTGTTTCTGTAAAGCTACATTTCATGTTTTATATTTATTTTTTAATTATTTGTCTCTTTGTCTATTTATATCTTATGTGCAATGGTTTCTGTCAATATTTAAAGTCAGAAATATTCGGTCTAGGATTTTACTTAATAGCCTAGAGTGTTGTACACGTAAGCCTATCTAAAAATGCGTCTACCTACCGTAAAAGTCGGACCACTCAATAGAACACGTCACCTCATAATACCACGACATTACAATGAAACTGTGACAGTCTTTCCACGAAACACAACGCGAAAGTGAAAGTAAACAGAAATTGGTTTGTGGTTAACCGCGTACGGTCCATATATGGTAGTGTTACATCTGAAGGACAAAATCAACGACGTTATTAAAGGGACATTCCTGAGTTTGCTGCAATTTTTAAGGTGTTATTGACGAACAGAGACTTTTTAACGATTGTAATTACATATCAAATATATTTTTCTGCATAATATATTAGTGGCTGTATATTAAACGTGTTTCTGATCGTTCTAATATTTGTACTAGGTTAAATTTCATTTTATTTCCTAAAATATATTTTTTCGTACGTACGAAATTATTTGAAGACAAAATCAACTTTGGGCTTCTTACAAATATTAAGACGACCAGAAACACATTAAATATACAGACACTGATATTTTAAACAAGAAAATATATTTAATATGTAAGTTTAATCGTAGAAATATTTTATTGGTCGGAAACATCTTATAATGTAGCAAACTCAGGAATGTCCCTTTAAACTGTACTAAAGTCGTAAAGGAATGCACGCATGAATCACTGTCACGCGCAGGTATGACAGAGATAGGGAGGCAGGAAGAAAATGTTTTATTTAACGACGCACTCAGCACATTTTATTTATGGTTATATGGCGTCACACAAATGGTTAAGGACCACACAGATATTGAGAGAGGAAACCCGCTGTTGCCACTTCATGGGCTACTCTTTTCGATTAGCAGCAAGGGATCTTTTATATGCACCATCCCACAGATATTTGATATACCAGTCGTGGTGCAAGTCGTGAAGGAATGCACTCATGAATCACTGACAGGCGCAGGTATGACAGAGATAGGGAGGCGGTCTATAATTGCAACTCGAACAAAATAAAAATGGTATAAACCTAAAGAAAAAGTAAACAAAATATTCTGGTGAAATAATAATAAAAAAGCAAGACCAACATTTGCATGTATGAACTAAAACTAATAGTGTCATATGAATGAGTAAATCTGTGTAATTTGCAAATCTGCACCTTCAGGGATAATGTATGTATAAGTCTATATAATATTATGCATATTATTACAATATTATAACAATTATACTATCTTCTTCTTTTTGCACTGTGTAGCCTATACATCGTGGAAAGAAAAAAAAAAATTAACCCGTTTTTCATTTATGCGCATTTGTCATGACGAGGCATTTAGTTTTCAAAAATTTCCGAAGGCATGTCCACGCAGGTATATTCTTAGAAACTCATTCGTCAGAGTCAATTACCAGCCTTGAATATCGATTGGTTGCGCGTGACTGACTGGATTATGGCCGATGTGCATAGACTAGCCCGAGTACTCTGACTGTAAGAGAGCTAGACGGACATTTGGACATAAACACGCTCTCATTACAGTCAGAGACCAACCTATGTCTTTTTTTGGCAATTCCTGACTACCAAATGGTAGGCAACGAGTCCCGCTCTAATACCACAACAATCCTATGTTTGACGTCAAATACCTTTACATCAATCATTTTCGAGTTAAGTGATAAAAAAAAATCCACATATTAATCACTAATACACATACTACAGAAAGAAACCCGACAGCACCCACATTCAGCTACGTCTAGCTCTCTTACAGTCAGAGTACTCGGGCTATGCATAGACCAGGTACAATCTAATCTGGGATGACATGAACAGAAATACTGCCCTATATCATATTTCATTACGAATATATCTATAGCGAAAGGTTAGCAAATTCACACAAGCGGTGAAGAAATGCATTTTCTTCCTGGAACAGGAGCAGGAAATAGGCCAGTCGGTAGAGCACTCGTCTGAGGTGCTTACGTGTAATCCCGTCGGTTGATCTATTCTCTGATTGGGTTTTTCACGTTCCAACCAGTGCCATACGATTGGTATTTCAAAGGCCGGGGTATCTGCTGTCCTGTCTATGGGAAAGTGCATATAAAACGTTCCTTGCTGCTACTGGGAAGATGTAGCGGGTTTCCATTTACAACGTATAGACTATCTCAGTGATAAGATGTTTGAATGAATTAATGAATATTTAATGACACCCCAGCACAACAAAAAAGCATCGGCTAAGGGTGTGAAAGCTAAATATAGGAAATAATCAATATATAACTTCCCAAATGTTCCATTTCTAACAGCCGATGGTTAATAAATCAACGTGTTTTGTTTTTGTTTGATTTTTAACTCCTTTGACGTGTTCATATACCACGAAGTTTTCGAACACTTTATTTTTGTGGTGATGTTAAACAAAACTAACTTCCGGACGACATGAGCTCAGCGGCCATGCCCTCCCCCCCCCCCCCCCCAATCCCCTTTACGCTTATTAATAACATTAAAAAGGTTCCTGTGTCATATCCCACTACACTGGTGCCCCCCCCCCCCCCCCCCCCCCAAATGCAAAATCCTGCCTACGCCACTGCTGGGCCAAACGACCATCGTTTTATTATATATACAGTGTACAGAGCCGTAGCTAGGATTTTTTGTTTGGGGGTGCAACTGAGTAGTTAATAGTCTAAAACTCCATAAAAAGTTAAGAAGAGAATTTTCTTTAAATTTCTATAATGCTTTCCGGATTTTTTAGGGGGGTGGTGTACACGGCCCGGGTGACAGTAAATGTCGAGTAGCTTGTCCGTGGTATGTCGTTAAGTTTTGTATCATTCCCCATGTTAAAGATGCGGTATATAGTTACTATATTATAACAATGCGACTGCACTTAATATTCCCATGTCTTCACTCTCAACGGATATCGTCAAAAGTCTGCACTCGAATCGCTGTGCACGTATCCATTGCCTACCGGCCTCAGTGGCGTCGTGGCAGGCCATCGGTCTACAGGCTGATAGGTACTGGGTTCGGATCCCAGTCGAGGCATGGGATTTTTAATCGAGATACCGACTCCAAACCCTGAGTGAGTGCTCCGCAAGGCTCAGTGGGTAGGTGTAAACCACTTGCACCGACCAGTGATCCATAACTGGTTCAACAAAGGCCATGGTTTGTGCTATCCTGCCTGTGGGAAGCGCAAATAAAAGATCCCTTGCTGCCTGTCGTAAAAAGAGTAGCCTATGTGGCGACAGCGGGTTTCCTCTAAAAACAGTGTCAGAATGACCATATGTTTGACGTCCAATAGCCGATGATAAGATAAAAAATCAATGTGCTCTAGCGGCGTCGTTAAATAAAACAAACTTTACTCTCTTTTTTGTATCCATTGCTCAACATAGCCCGAGTACTCTGACTGTAAGAGAGCTAGACGGACATTTGGACATTTGGACATAAACACGCTCTCATTAGAGCGTGTTTATGTCCAAATGTCCGTCTAGCTCTCTTACAGTCAGAGTACTCGGGCTATGCTCAACATAGTATTAACGCACGTGTGTGTGCGTGCAATCGGTTGTGCGTTGGTGTGTAGATTCATTATTGTAAGGGTCCTCTAAAGAAAAAAGAGAAGGAAATATCGCGCTTTATCAGCACTCGTTGATAAACAGTATAAAATCCTCGGCAAGCCTCGGAGTCATACTTTTATCAGCTCGTGCTGATAAAGTATGATATCACAAGACACTCGGGGAGTATCCTCTATATAGCCTACACCAAAAAACACACCCCACCCATTCGGTTGTGGGTTGGGAAGCCGTATGTATAATTAATAAATATTTACTTTTGTGGGTGCTTTTTTTTTTTTTTTAATTTATTATTATTTTTTTTTTTATAATGCCATGAGATACTGAGCTTGTTGTATTATCATGCATTGACAGATCAAGTGACCTTTATGGCAATTTACCCATGTTTGACAGAGTTATGGCCCTTTTCGAAAAAGTTCAAGAGACTGAGCCGATTGTTTGTCAATCTGATTAAAATTAGCTCTGCTGGGTTTACCAGTAGATCTAACAGCACTGCGTGGACTCCCATGTCCAGGTGACATTTCATCTATAAACATACAATTTCTAAAAATATCGGGCGATACTATTTATGCAATAGGCAAACTTGTTGGTCTATTTCAACATTAAAAAACAGGGGGAAAAGTGCAGTAATAAACTCTGGATTATATACTAGTGTAAACAGATTTTATGGATATATACCATCACAGGTTTTTTTTTTCGTCTTGAAACAAATTTTATATAAAATTTTATATTGCAATTAGTTCCCGGCATATTTCATAATTCACCCGAATTATTTCGTATACCCTCGGCATAATCCCGAATGTTTTCAAATTCTTTTCAAATCACTGGCATGATTTTGCAAGTAAGGTTTTGATTGGTCGAATGAAAGGTCAACTGGACATGAGCTCCAACGGGGTGCTGTTAGATCCACAGATAATAGTGGAGCTAATTTTAATTAGATTGATCGTTTGTGTATAGGTTTATCATTTATCATATTCTGCTACATGGCCTTGAACTTAGGAGATATGGAAATTTTTCTTCCGAAATCTATTTGACAATGCCTTGAGATATTGAGCTGAAATTTTGTGTATAGCTTTATCAAGTGCTGTTTCAGATCAAGTTTGATTTTCATGGCAATTTACTCATATTTCACAGTTATGACTCTTGAACTTAAAGAGATACAAAAATGTGTTTGGCCTGGTAGGGGAAATGTATTGCTTTAGCAGTACTTTCAGAATGCTTGTTATTATTATACGCATGCTTAGAAATTTAATTTTTACTTACGTTAGTAACTTATTCATGAATAAATTTACACAGATGAGTAAATTTTATTCATAAGTCTGGGATGTATAAGAGAACTTAGTGAAATGATAGCGTAATTAGGTCATTTATTCTAAATGCTTAAATATTAAACATATTCTAGAGACCACAGCTAACGTAAAATTGTAATTATTAATAGACAACATAATAAACAGTTTTTTTTGTCAATATTGTGTTGCACATGTTTTACGTAATTTGAAAATGCGGGACTTTGTTTTACGAATGGCCCGAAATATACTGAACAGCAGTCGAAATATACTGAACAGCAGTCGAAATATACTGAACAGCAGTCGAAATAATACAAACGTGATTTGTATATTGCATACAAGACATATAAAAGATTTTAAGATACAAGTAATTTCATTTCAACTTATTTTTGTGCTTATATCCAATTAAGGTTCAAGCACGCTGTCCTGGTCACACACCTCAGGTATCTGGGCTGTCTGTCCAGGACAGTGAGTTAGTTGTTAGCGAGAGAGAAGAGGGTGTAGTGGTCTTATACCTATCTAATGAGTCGTTAAAACTTGCTCTAGGTGGGAGTCGGTACTAGGCTGCGAAACCTGTACCTACCAGCCTTATGTCCGATGGCTTAACCACGACACTATCGAGGCCGGTATACAAGTCGATATTGTTGAAGTTCATAACAGATATCATACTCCTGGAATATTACATATGATATGCCTCATGCGAAATATACCTGCATGACTTTAAAGAAGAACGTTTTCACATGAGCCATTGCTTGCAATATGTATATTCAGGTCTCGACTGCAAACGATGATTTTTGACTTCAGGATTTGATTTTGTCAGAGGCTTACGGGATCCCACTTGTGTTGTGAGGGCAGGTTAATTTTTGTCCGAAACTGACCAAATCTGTAGGACACTGTGTAAAGCACCCGCTCGATGTGTGGTCGGTCTGGGATCGATCCCCATCGGTGGGCCCACTGGGCTATTTCTCGTTCCAGCCAGTGCACCACGACTGGTATATCAAAGACCCTGGTATGTACTACCCTGTCTGGGATGGTGCATATAAAATATCCCTTGCTGCTAATGGAAAAGAGTAGCCCATAAAGTGGCGACAGCGGGTTTCCTCTCTCAATATCTGTGTGGTCCTTAACCATATGTCTGACGCCATATAACCGTAAATAAAATGTGTTGAGTGCGTCGTTGAATAAAACATTCCTTCCTTCCTTGTTTATTCATATTAGCATTACTGGCAAACAGATATATAGGGTTGCAAATGAATCATTACTATTTTATTTACGGTTATATGGTGTCGGACATATGGTTAAGAACCACACAGATATCAAGGGAGAATAACCCACTGTCGCCACTTCATGGCCTACTCTTTTTGATTAGTAGCAAGGGATCGTTTTTAAATGCACCATCCCAGACAGGATAGCACATACCACGGCCTTTAATGTACCAGTCGTGGTGCACTGGCTGGTCACCTCCAGTGTTTCAGGTCAGCTAATCTTACCGAATATCTCTATCGTTTTTGCCCGAATTTGAGGATTTACTCAGAGACATACAGTTATAGAAAGTTGTCAACAATTCATTTTGTTAGTTTAGTACAATACTATATTTTATAGTAAAAAACTATTCCATGTGTTAATATTTCCCTGATCTTTCACCCACTATAATGCATCCTGCCTGTGTATAGCAATTCTGTAACCTCCATCTATTCAACCTGAATATTCTATTTGGACCATCAGCTGGATGATATAGGAGTCAATGACGACAGTTTCGTCATTGCTGAACTAAAACGTTACAAAGCAATTTTTATTTATTTAACACCTCTAGAGCACATTGATTTTTATCTTATTATCGACTATTGGACGTCAAACATATGGTCATTCTGACATATTTCTTTACAGGAAACCCGCTGTCGCCACATAGGCTACTCTTTCCAATAAGCAGCAAGGGGTCTTTTATATGCACTTTCCCACAGACAGGACAGCACATACCACGGCCTTTGATGAACCAGATGTGGACCACTGGTTGGAACGGAAAATAGCTCAAATTGCAAATGGGTCTACTGAGAAGGATCGGTGCGATGACCGACCGCTTCACAGGTGGACACGCTACCACTTGAGCTACATCCTGCTCCCTAAAATGTTACAATTACGTTTAAACTTGTGGTTTTGGTGATGGAAGAAAACATGGCACTACGTAGGGTTGAATGATCTCGTTGATGTATTGTTGTACAGCGATGTCCTTCACTGGCCAACATTTTAAAAGACGACCGACAGGTCCACTTCGATTATTCAATACAATTGCAACCCACATCATGAGACTTCTCCCCAGCATGGGTTTCATTCCACAATACAGGCCTTATTATAGCGTTCTTAAGAGTCCTGCAAAACTCTTATTTTGATGATGCGCTGGTGTCGGGGTGTCAGTGAGGGGTGTGTGTTTCCTGGCAGGCCACCTCCAATGTTTCCGTCATACCTGTGTATATCTGACCATGCCTATACTTTATTATTAGCCCGAGTACTCTGACTGTAAGAGAGCTAGACGGACATTTGGACATAAACACGCTCTCATTACAGTCAGAGACCAGCCTATGTCTTTTTTTGGCAATTCCTGACTACCAAACGGTAGGCAACGAGTCCCGCTCTAATACCACAACAATCCTATGTTTGACGTCAAATACCTTTACATCAATCATTTTCGAGTTAAGTGATACAAAAAAATCCACATATTAATCACTAATACACATACTACAGAAAGAAACCCGACAGCACCCACATTCAGCTACGCTTCGTGACACTCCGTCGCAACAATTGCAAAGCTCGGCGATCTATTTCGAGACGTAGACCACGTGATCGCGCACTGGGCGATTCCGCCTTGTGCAGCAGTTACAGGGGTCGTCTCATAAGAGGAGGCAGTACGTATAGCACATACTTTTGCCGGATCCTGTCGATAACACCCCAAATGTATCCTTCAAATTCACCACAAATGGAATCAATAATGTTGTAATTGTTTTGGTTTAATGACGTAATGTAAAATCCAAATTCACCTCCAAACACGGCATTAGCCAACTCTTCCATGTTTGTAACTCGCTTGTCACGAAGCGTAGCTGAACTGAATGTGGGTGCACCGGTCGGGTTTCTTTCTGTTAGTATGTGGATATTAGGTTAATATGTGGATTTTTTTGTATCACTTACAACTCGAAAATGCTGATGTAAAGTTATTTGACGGTCAAACATAGGATTTTGTTGTTGTAAATTAGAGCGGGACTCGTTGCCTACCGTTTTGGTAGTCAGGAATTGCCAAAAAAAAGACATAGGTTGGTCTCTGACTGTAATGAAGAGCGTTTTATGTCCAAATGTCCGTCTAGCTCTCTTACAGTCAGAGTACTCCCGGGCTACTTTATTATTGCCCAAACACGTCTTGCCCCCCCCCCCCCCCCCCCCCCCCCCCACCACCCACCCCCGGGGAAATGCCTGTATGATGCCCCATTAACAAAAACGAACAAATCGCATATTAAATAATAAATATCCATATATTTTTAATGGATCTTCTTGT
>NC_054707.1:69301894-69317507 GCF_016097555.1 Gigantopelta aegis | reverse complement strand
TGCGCAAACTGTGAATGGTGATTGGGTGTGGACATTAGTCCTGTTACTGGGTGTGGGGTTTATGTCTGTGATACTTGCCAGGCCTGGTTCAAGGGTGAAAACTGAGTACGGGGCTTGTGCGTGGACGATAGGCAGGGCCAGTTCAAGCATATCAACTGTCTACATGGTTGTGGTGCAGGACCAGATCTAGTGCGTAAACTGTGAATGATGATTGGGTGTGGACAGCACACAGTGTCAGTTCCATTCCTTTAACTGGGTATAGGGTTGGGGTGTGTGACAGATGTCAGGGCCAGTTCAATAGTGAAAACAGGATACGGGGCTGGGGCATGAACAGCAGGCAGGGCTAGTTCTGGTACACAAACTGTAAATGGTGATTGGGTGTGGACAGCAGGCAGGGCCAGTTCCAGTCCTTTAACTGGGTACGGGGTTCGGGTGTTAGATAGATGCCAGGCGCGGTTAGAGAGCAAAAACAAAGTACGGGGTTTGGACGTGGACACCATGCTGGTCCAGTTATAGTGCATAAACTGTAAATGGTGATTGGGTGTCGATAGCAGGCAGGGCCAGTTCCAGTCCTTGAACTGGGTATGGGGTTGGGGGGTGTGACAGATGTCAGGGCCAGTTGAATAGTGAAAACAGGATACGGGCCGGGGGCATGGATAGCAGGCAGGGCTAGTTCTGGTGCATAAACTGTGAATGGTGATTGGGTGTGGAAAGTAGGCACGGCCAGTTCTAGTCCTTTAACTGGGTATGGTGTTGGGGTGTTTGATAGATGCCAGGCCCGGATAGAGAGCGAAAACAGAGTATGGGGTTCGGGTGTGGGCACCATGCTGGTCCAGTTATAGTGCGTAAACTGTAAATGGTGATTGGGTGTGGACAGCACGCAGGGCCAGTTCCAGTTATGTAAATGGGTATTGGGTTGGGGTGTGTGACAGATGCCAGTGTTGGTTCAATTGCGAAAAGAGAATACTGGGATGGGGCATGGACAGCAGGCAGGGCCAGTTCTGTTGCGAAAACTGTGAATGGTGATTGGGTGTGGAAAGTAGGCACGGCCAGTTCTAGTCCTGTAACTGGGTATGGGGTTGGGGTGTTAGATAGATGCCAGGCCCGGTTAGAGAGCGAAAACAGAGTACGGGGTTTTGGCGTGGACACCATGCTGGGCCAGTTATAGTGCGTAAACTGTAAATGGTGATTGGGTGTGGACAGCAGGCAGGGCCAGGTCCAGTCCTTTAACTGGATACGGGTTTGGGGTGTATGATAGCTGCCAGGGCCGGTTCAAGAGCGAAAACTGGGTAATGGGTTCAGACGTGGACAGCAGGCAGGGCCAGTTCAAGCATGCCAACTAGGTTAGGGGTTCTTGTGTAGAGAGCACGCAGGGCCAGTTCCAGTTATGTAAATGGGTATTGGGTTGGGGTGTGTGACAGATGCCAGTGTTGGTTCAATTGCGAAAACAGAATACTGGGATGGGGCATGGACAGCAGGCAGGGCCAGTTCTGGTACGAAAACTGTGAATGGTGATTGGGTGTGGAAGTAGGCACGGCCAGTTCTAGTCCTTTAACTGGGTATGGGATTGGACTGTTTGATAGATGCCAGGCCCGGTTAGAGAGCGAAAACAGGGTACGGGGTTCGGGCGTGGACACTAGTTATGCTGGGCCAGTTCTAGTGAGTAAACTGTAAATGGTGATTGGGTGTGGACAGCAAGCAGGGCCAGGTCCAGTCCTTTAACTGGGTACGGGTTTGGGGTGTATGATAGCTGCCAGGCCCGGTTCAAGAGCGTAAACTGGGTAAGGTGTTCAGACGTGGACAGCAGGCAGGGCCAGTTCAAGCGTGCCAACTAGGTAAGTGGTTCTTGTGTAGACGGCAGGTATGGCCAGTTCCAGTCCTCTTAAATGGGTTGGGGTGTGTGAAGGATGCCAGGGCCAATTCAATAGCGAAAACAGAATACAGTTTGGGGCATGGACAGCAGGCAGGGCCAGTTCTGGTGCGCAAACTGTGAATGGTGATTGGGTGTGGAAAGCAGGTACGGCCAGTTCTAGTCCTTTAACTGGGTATGGTGTTGGGGTGTTTGATAGATGCCAGCCCCGGTTAGACAGCGAAAACAGGGTACGGGGTTCGGGCGTGGACACTAGCTATGCTAGGCCAGTTCTTATGAATAAACTGTAAATGGTGATTGGGTGTGGACAGCAGGAATGGCCAGTTCCAGTCCTCTTAACTGGGTATTGGGTTGGAGTGTTTGAAGGATGCCAGGGCCAATTCAATAGCGAAAACAGAATACGGTTTGGGGCATGGACAGCAGGCAGGGCCAGTTCTGGTGCGCAAACTGTGAATGGTGATTGGGTGTGGACATTAGTCCTATTACTGGGTGTGCGGTTGGGGTCTTCGATAGTTGCCAGGCCCGGTTCAAGAGCGAAAACTGGGTAAGGGTTTCGCACGTGCACTGCAGGCAAGGCCAGTTCAAGCGTGCCAACTAGGTTAGGGGTTCTTGTGTAGACAGCAGGCAGGGCCAGTTCCAGTTATGTAACTGGGTATTGGGTTGGGGTGTGTGACAGATGCCAGTGTTGGTTCAATTGCGAAAACAGAATACTGGGTTGGGGCATGGACAGCAGGCAGGGCCAGTTCTGGTGCGCAAACTGTGAATGGTGATTGGGTGTGGAAAGTAGGCACGGCCAGTTCTAGTCCTTTAACTGGGTATGGGGTTGGGGTGTTTTATAGAGGCCAGGCCAGGATAGATAGCGAAAACAAGGTACGGGGTTCGGACGTTGACACCATTCTGGGCCATTTCTAGTGCGTAAACTGTAAATGGTGATTGGGTGTGGACAGCAGGCAGGGCCAGTTCCAGTCCTTTAACTGGGTTCGTGGTTAGAGTCTATGATAGCTGCCAGGCCCAGTTCAAGAGCGAAAACTGGGTAAGGGTTTCGGACGTGGACAACAGGTAGTGTCAGTTCCAGTCCTGTAACTGGTTATAGGGTTGGGGTGCGTGACAGATGTTAGGCCCAGTTCAATAGTAAAAACAGGATACTGGGCTGGGGCATGGACAGGAGGCAGGGCAAGTTCTAGTGCATAAACAGTGAATGGTGATTGTGTGTGGAAAGTAGGCAGGGCCAGTTCTAGTCCTTTAACTGGGTATGGGGTTGGAGTGCTTAATAGATGCCAGGCCCGGTTAGAGAGCGAAAACAGGGTACGGGGTTCGGGCGTGGACACTAGCTATGCTGGGCAAGTTCTAGTGAGTAAACTGTAAATGGTGATTGGGTGTCGACAGCAGGCAGGGCCAGTTCCAGTCCTTTAACTGGGTATGGGGTTGGGGTGTTAGATAGATGCCAGGCGCGGTTAGAGAGCGAAAACAGAGTACGGGGTTCGGACGTGGACACCATGTTGGGCCAGTTATAGTTCGTAAACTGTAAATGGTGATTGGGTGTGGACAGCAGGCAGGGCCAGGTCCAGTCATTTAACTGGGTTCGTGGTTGGAGTGTATGATAGCTGCCAGGCCCGGTTCAAGAGCAAAAACTTGGTAAGGGTTTCGGATGTGGACAGCAGGTAGTGCCAGTTCCAGTCCTGTAACTCGGTATAGGGTGGGGGTGTGTGACAGATGTTAGGGCCAGTTCAAATGTGAAAACAGGATACGGGGCTGGGGCATGGAAAGGAGGCAGGGCCAGTTCTAGTGCATAAACTGTGAATGGTGATTGTGTGTGGAAAGTAGGCACGGCCAGTTCTAGTCCTTTAACTGGGTACGGGGTTGGGGTGTATGATAGCTGCGAGGCCCGGTTCAAGAGCGAAAACTGGTTACGGGGTTGGGACGTGGACAGCAGTCAGGGCCAGTTCAAGCGTGTCAACTGTGTACGGGGTTACGGTGCAGGACCAGATCTAGTGCGAAAACTGTGAATGGTGATTGGGTGTGGACAACACAGGGTCAGTTCCAGTCCTTTAACTTGGTACGGGGTTGGAGTGTATGATAGCTGCCAGGCCCGGTTCAAGAGCCAAAACTGGGTAAGGGTTTCGGACGTGGACAGCAGGCAGGGCCAGTTCCAGTCTTGTAACTGGGTATAGGTTTGGGGTGTGTGACAGATGTTAGGGCCAGTTCAATAGTGAAAACAGTATACGGGCCTGGGGCATGGACAGGAGGCAGGGCCAGTTCTAGTGCATACACTGTGAATGGTGATTGTGTGTGGAAAGTAGGCCCGGCCAGTTCTAGTCCTTTAACTGGGTATGGGGTTGGAGTGTTTGATAGATGCCAGTCCCGGTTAGAGAGCGAAAACAGGGTACGGGGTTCGGACGTGGACAACAGGTAGTGCCAGTTCCAGTCCTGTAACTGGTTATAGGGTTGGGGTGCGTGACAGATGTTAGGCCCAGTTCAATAGTAAAAACAGGATACTGGGCTGGGGCATGGACAGGAGGCAGGGCAAGTTCTAGTGCATAAACAGTGAATGGTGATTGTGTGTGGAAAGTAGGCAGGGCCAGTTCTAGTCCTTTAACTGGGTGTGGGGTTGGAGTGTTTGATAGATGGCAGTCCCGGTTAGAGAGCGAAAACAGGGTACGGGGTTCGGGCATGGACACTAACTATGCTGGGCCAGTTCTAGTGAATAAACTGTAAATGGTGATTGGGTGTCGACAGCAGGCAGGGCCAGTTCCAGTCCTTTAACTGGGTATGGGGTTGGGGTGTTAGATAGATGCCAGGCCCGGTTAGAGAGCGAAAACAGAGTACGGGGTTCGGACGTGGACACCATGCAGGGCCAGTTATAGTTCGTAAACTGTACATGGTGATTGGGTGTGGACAGCAGGCAGGGCCAGGTCCAGTCCTTTAACTGGGTTCGTGGTTGGAGTGTATGATAGCTGCCAGGCCCGGTTCAAGAGCAAAAACTTGGTAAGGGTTTCGGATGTGGACAGCAGGTAGTGCCAGTTCCAGTCCTGTAACTGGGTATAGGGTGGGGGTGTGTGACAGATGTTAGGGCCAGTTCAAATGTGAAAACAGGATACGGGGCTGGGGCATGGACAGATGGCAGGGCCAGTTCTAGTGCATAAACTGTGAATGGTGATTTTGTGTGGACAGTAGGCACGGCCAGTTCTGGTTCTTTAACTGGGTATGGGGTTGGGGTGTGTGACACCTGCCAGGCCCGTTTCAAGAGCGAAAACTGGGTACGGGTTAGGGACGTGGACAGCAGGCAGGGTTAGTTCAAGCGTGTCAAAACTGTGTACATGGTTTTGGGTGTGGACAGTGCAGGACCAGTTCTAGTGCGTAAACTGTGAATGGTGATTGGGTGTGGACAGCACACAGTGTCAGTTCCAGTCCTTTAACTGGGTATATGGTTGGGGTGTGTGTGACAGATGTCAGGGCCAGTTCAATAGTGAAAACAGGATACGGGGATTAGGGCATGGACAGCAGGCAGGGCCAGTTCTAGTGCGTAAACTGTGAATGGGTTTCGGGGTTGGGTGTGGAAAGCAGGCAGGGCCAGTTCTAGTCCTTTAACTGGGTATGGGGTTGGGGTGTATGATAGCTGCCAGGCCCGGTTCAGAGAGAAAACTGGGTAAGGGTTTCGGACATGACAGCAGGCAAGGCCAGTTCAAGCGTGCCAACTAGGTTAGGGTTTCGTGTGTGGACACCATGCTGGTCCAGTTATAGTGCATAAACAGTGAATGGTGATTGTGTGTGGAAAGTAGGCAGGGCCAGTTCTAGTCCTTTAACTGGGTATGGGGTTGGAGTGTTTGATAGATGCCAGGCCCGGTTAGAGAGCGAAAACAGGGTACGGGGTTCGGGCGTGGACACTAGCTATGCTGGGCAAGTTCTAGTGAGTAAACTGTAAATGGTGATTGGGTGTCGACAGCAGGCAGGGCCAGTTCCAGTCCTTTAACTGGGTATGGGGTTGGGGTGTTAGATAGATGCCAGGCGCGGTTAGAGAGCGAAAACAGAGTACGGGGTTCGGACGTGGACACCATGTTGGGCCAGTTATAGTTCGTAAACTGTAAATGGTGATTGGGTGTGGACAGCAGGCAGGGCCAGGTCCAGTCATTTAACTGGGTTCGTGGTTGGAGTGTATGATAGCTGCCAGGCCCGGTTCAAGAGCAAAAACTTGGTAAGGGTTTCGGATGTGGACAGCAGGTAGTGCCAGTTCCAGTCCTGTAACTCGGTATAGGGTGGGGGTGTGTGACAGATGTTAGGGCCAGTTCAAATGTGAAAACAGGATACGGGGCTGGGGCATGGACAGGAGGCAGGGCCAGTTCTAGTGCATAAACTGTGAATGGTGATTGTGTGTGGAAAGTAGGCACGGCCAGTTCTAGTCCTTTAACTGGGTACGGGGTTGGGGTGTATGATAGCTGCCAGGCCCGGTTCAAGAGCGAAAACTGGGTACGGGGTTGGGACGTGGACAGCAGTCAGGGCCAGTTCAAGCGTGTCAACTGTGTACGGGGTTACGGTGCAGGACCAGATCTAGTGCGAAAACTGTGAATGGTGATTGGGTGTGGACAGCACACAGGGTCAGTTCCAGTCCTTTAACTGGGTACGGGGTTGGAGTGTATGATAGCTGCCAGGCCCGGTTCAAGAGCCAAAACTGGGTAAGGGTTTCGGACGTGGACAGCAGGCAGGGCCAGTTCCAGTCTTGTAACTGGGTATAGGTTTGGGGTGTGTGACAGATGTTAGGGCCAGTTCAATAGTGAAAACAGGTACGGGCCTTGGGGCATGGACAGGAGGCAGGGCCAGTTCTAGTGCATAAACTGTGAATGGTGATTGTGTGTGGAAAGTAGGCCCGGCCAGTTCTAGTCCTTTAACTGGGTATGGGGTTGGAGTGTTTGATAGATGCCAGGCCCGGTTAGAGAGCGAAAACTGGGTACGGGGTTCGGACGTGGACAACAGGTAGTGCCAGTTCCAGTCCTGTAACTGGTTATAGGGTTGGGGTGCGTGACAGATGTTAGGCCCAGTTCAATAGTGAAAACAGGATACGGGGCTGGGGCATGGACAGCAGGCAGGGCCAGTTCTAGTGCATAAACTGTGAATGGTGATTGGGTGTGGAAAGTAGGCACGGCCAGTTCTAGTCCTTTAACTGGGTATGGGGTTGGGGTGTTTGATAGATGCCAGGCCCGGTTAGAGAGCGAAAACAGGGTACGGGGTTCGGGCGTGGACACTAGCTATGCTGGGCAAGTTCTAGTGAGTAAATTGTACATGGTGATTGGGTGTCGACAGCAGGCAGGGCCAGTTCCAGTCATTTAACTGGGTATGGGGTTGGGGTGTTAGATAGATGCCAGGCGCGGTTAGAGAGCGAAAACAGAGTACGGGGTTCGGACGTGGACACCATGTTGGGCCAGTTATAGTGCGTAAACTGTAAGTGGTGATTGGGTGTGGACAGCAGACAGGGCCAGTTCCAGTCCTTTAACTGGGTACGGGGTTGGGGTGTATGATAGCTGCCAGGCCCGGTTCAAGAGCGAAAACTGGGTAAGGGTTTCGGACGTGCACAGCAGGCAAGGCCAGTTCAAGCGTCCCAACTATGTTAGGGGTTCTTGTGTAGACAGCAGGCAGGGCCAGTTCCAGTTATGTAACTGGGTATTGGGTTGGGGTGTGTGACAGATGCCAGTGTTGGTTCAATTGCGAAAACAGAATACTGGGTTGGGGCATGGACAGCAGGCAGGGCCAGTTCTGGTGCGGAAACTGTGAATGGTGATTGGGTGTGGAAAGTAGGCACGGCCAGTTCCAGTCCTTTAACTGGGTATGGGGTTGGGGTGTTTGATAGATGCCATGCCCGGTTAGACAGTGAAAACAGTGTACGGGGTTCGGGCGTGGACGACAGGCAGGGCCAGTTCAAGCGTGTCAACTGTGTACATGGTTGTTGTGCAGGACCAGATCTAGTGCGTAAACTGTGAATGGTGATTGGGTGTGGACAGCACACAGCGTCAGTTACATTCCTTTAACTGGGTATAGGGTTGGGGTGTGTGACAGATGTCAGGGCCAGTTCAATAGTGAAAACAGGATTCGGGCCTGGGGCATGGACAGCAGGCAGGGCCAGTTCTAGTGCATAAACTGTGAATGGTGATTGGGTGTGGAAAGCAGGCACGGCCAATTCTAGTCCTTTAACTGGCTATGGTGATGGGTTGTTTGATAGATGCCAGGCCCGGATAGAGAGCGGAAACAGAGTATGGGGTTCGGGTGTGGGCACCATGCTGTTCCAGTTATAGTGCGTAAACTGTAAATGGTGATTGGGTGTGGACAGCAGACAGGGCCAGTTCCAGTCCTTTAACTGGGTACGGGGTTGGGGTGTATGATAGCTGCCAAGCCCGGTTCAAGAGCGAAAACTGGGTAAGGGTTTCGGACGTGCACAGCAGGCAAGGCCAGTTCAAGCGTGCCAACTAGGTTAGGGGTTCTTGTGTAGACAGCACGCAGGGCCAGTTCCAGTTATGTAAATGGGTATTGGGTTGGGGTGTGTGACAGATGCCAGTGTTGGTTCAATTGCGAAAACAGAATACTGGGATGGGGCATGGATAGCAGGCAGGGCCAGTTCTGGTGCGAAAACTGTGAATGGTGATTGGGTGTGGAAGTAGGCACGGCCAGTTCTAGTCCTTTAACTGGGTATGGGGTTGGACTGTTTGATAGATGCCAGGCCCGGTTAGAGAGCGAAAACAGGGTACAGGGTTCGGGCGTGGACACTAGTTATGCTGGGCCAGTTCTAGTGAGTAAACTGTAAATGGTGATTGCGTGTGGACAGCAAGCAGGGCCAGGTCCAGTCCTTTAACTGGGTACGGGTTTGGGGTGTATGATAGCTGCCAGGCCCGGTTCAAGAGCGTAAACTGGGTAAGGTGTTCAGACGTGGACAGCAGGCAGGGCCAGTTCAAGCGTGCCAACTAGGTAAGTGGTTCTTGTGTAGACGGCAGGTATGGCCAGTTCCAGTCCTCTTAAATGGGTATTGGGTTGGGGTGTGTGAAGGATGCCAGGGCCAATTCAATAGCGAAAACAGAATACGGTTTGGGGCATGGACAGCAGCAGGGCCAGTTCTGGTGCGCAAACTGTGAATGGTGATTGGGTGTGGACAGCAGGTACGGCCAGTTCTAGTCCTTTAACTGGGTATGGGGTTGGGGTGTGTGATAGATGCCAGCCCCGGTTCAAGAGCGAAAACAGGGTACGGGGTTCGGGCGTGGACACTAGCTATGCTGGGCCAGTTCTTGTGCGTAAACTGTAAATGGTGATTGGGTGTGGACAGCAGGAATGGCCAGTTGCAGTCCTCTTAACTGGGTATTGGGTTGGGGTGTGTTGAAGGATGCCAGGGCCAATTCAATAGCGAAAACAGAAGGTACGGTTTGGGGCATGGACAGCAGGCAGGGCCAGTTCTGGTGCGCAAACTGTGAATGGTGATTGGGTGTGGACAGCAGGCAGTGCCAGTCCTATTTAACTGGGTATGCGGTTGGGGTCTTCGATAGTTGCCAGGCCCGGTTCAAGGGTGAAAACTGAGTACGGGGTTTGGGCGTGGACGACAGGCAGGGCCAGTTCTAGTGCGTAAACTGTGAATTATGATTGGGTGTGGAAAGTAGGCAGGGCCAGTTCCAGTCCTCTTTAACTGGGTATGGGGTTGGGGTGTGTGACAGCTGCCAGGACCAGTTCAAGAGCGAAAACTGGATACGGGGTTGGGACATGGACAGTAGGCAGGGCCAGTTCAAGCGTGCCAAGTAGGTAAGGGATTCTTGTGTAGACGGCAGACATGGCCAGTTCCAGTCCTCTGGTATGGGTTGGGGTGAGTGAAGGATGCCAGGGTCAATTCAATAGTGAAAAACAGAATACGGGGTACGGGGCATGGACAGGAGGCAGGGCCAGTTCTGGTGCGCAAACTGTGAATGGTGATTGGGTGTGGAAAGCAGGCAAGGCCAGTTCCAGTCCTTTAACTGGGTATGGGGTTGGGGTGTTTGATAGATGCCAGGCCCGGTTAGATAGCGAAAACAGGGTACGGGGTTCGGGCGTGGACACTAGCATGCTGGGCCAGTTCTAGTGAATAAACTGTAAATGGTGATTGGGTGTGGACAGCAGGCAGGGCCAGTTCCAGTCCTTTAACTGGGTATGGGGTTGGGGTGTTAGATAGATGACAGGCCCTGTTCAAGAGCGAAAACTGGAGTACGGGGTTCTAGCGTGGACAGCAGGCAGGGCCAGTTCTGCGCGCCAACTGTAAATGGTCATTGGGTAAACAGCAGGCATGGCCAGTTCCAGTCCTTTAACTGGGTACGGGGTTGGGGTGTGTGATAGATGCCAGGGCCAGGTTCAAGAGCGAAAACTGGGTACGGGGTTGGTGGGGTGTGGAGAGCAGGCAGGGCCAGTTCTGGTGCGCAAACTGTGAATGGTGATTTGCTGTGGACATTAGTCCTGTTACTGGGTGTGGGGTTGGGGTGTGTGATAGCTGCAGGGCCGGTTCAGGCGAAAACTGGGTACGGGGTTTGTGCGTGGCACAGCAGGCAAGGCCAGTTCAAGCGTGCCAACTAGGTTAGGGGTTCTTGTGTAGACAGCACGCAGGGCCAGTTCCAGTTATGTAAATGGGTATTGGGTTGGGGGGTGTGACAGATGCCAGTGTTGGTTCAATTGCGAAAACAGAATACTGGGATGGGGCATGGACAGCAGGCAGGGCCAGTTCTGGTGCGGAAACTGTGAATGGTGATTGGGTGTGGAAAGTAGGCACGGCCAGTTCCAGTCCTTTAACTGGGTATGGGGTTGGGGTGTTAGATAGATGCCAGGCCCGGTTAGAGAGCGAAAACAGAGTACGGGGTTTTGGCGTGGACACCATGCTGGGCCAGTTATAGTGCGTAAACTGTAAATGGTGATTGGGTGTGGACAGCAGGCAGGGCCAGGTCCAGTCCTTTAACTGGGTACGGGTTTGGGGTGTATGATAGCTGCCAGGGCCGGTTCAAGAGCGAAAACTGGGTAAGGGGTTCAAACGTGGACAGCAGGCAGGGCCAGTTCAAGCATGCCAACTAGGTAAGGGGTTCTTGTGTAGACAGCAGGAATGGCCAGTTCCAGTCCTCTTAACTGGGTATTGGGTTGGGGTGTGTGAAGGATGCCAGGGCCAATTCAATAGCGAAAACAGAATACGGGGTTGGGGCATGGACAGCAGGCAGGGCCAGTTCTGGTGCGCAAACTGTGAATGGTGATTGCGTGTGGACATTAGTCCTGTTACTGGGTGTAGGGTCCTCTGTGATACTTGGGTACCCGGTTCAAGGGTGTTTGATAGAGTACAGGGTTTGTTAGTGGACGAAAGACAGGGCCAGTAAGGGGTTCAACGTGGACATGGTTTTGGTGCAGGGCCAGATCTAGTGCGTAAACTGTGAATGGTGATTGGGTGTGGACAGCAGACAGGGCCAGTTCCATTCCTTTAACTGGGTATAGGGTTGGGGTGTGTGACAGATGTCAGGGCCAGTTCAATAGTGAAAACAGGATACGGGGCTGGGGCATGGACAGCAGGCAGGGCTAATTCTAGTGCATAAACTCTGAATTCTGATTGGGTGTGGAAAGCAGGCACGGCCAGTTCTAGTCCTTTAAATGGGTATGATCTTGGGGTGTTTGATGGATGCCAGACCCTGTTAGAGAGCGAAGACAGAGTACGGGGTTCGGGTGTGGACACCATGCTGGTCCAGTTATAGTGCATAAACTGTAAATGGTGATTGGGTGTCGACAGCAGGCATGGCCAGTTCCAGTCCTCTTAAATGGGTTGGGGTGTGTGAAGGATGCCAGGGCCAATTCAATAGCAAAAACAGAATACGGTTTGGGGCATGGACAGCAGGTAGGGCCAGTTCTGGTGCGCAAACTGTGAATGGTGATTGGATGTGGAAAGTAGGCAAGGCCAGTTCTAGTCCTTTAACTGGGTATGGTGTTGGGGTGTTTGATAGATGCCAGGCCCTGTTAGAGAGCGAAAACAAAGTACGGGGTTCGGTCGTGGCCACCATGCTGGGCCAGTTATAGTGCGTAAACTGTAAATGGTGATTGGGTGTTGACAGCAGGCAGGGCCAGTTCCAGTCCTTTAACTGGGTACGGGGTTGGGGTGTATGATAGCTGCCAGGCCCGGTTCAAGAGAGAAAACAGTGTAAGGGTTTCGGATGTGGACAGCAGGCAGGGCCAGTTCTAGTGCGAAAACTGGAAACAGTGAAAGAGTATGGACAGTAGGTAGGGCCAGTTCAAATGCGCTCACAGGGTACAGGGTTGGGGTGTGGACAGCAGGCAGGGCCAGTTCAAGAGCGCAATTAGGTATGAGGTTGGCGTGTGGACAGCATGCAGGGCCAGTTGGAGAGCATAAACAGGATACAGTGATGGGGTATGGACAGTAGACAGGGCCATTTCAAGTGCACTCAGGAGATATGGGATTAGAGTGTAGACAGCTGCCATTGTTGTTTCAAGAGCGGCAATTGGGTGTGAGGTTGGCATGTGGACAGCATGCAGGGCCAGTTCAAGAGCATAAACTGGATACAGTGATGGGGTATGGACAGCAGACAAGGCCAGTTTAAGTCCACTCAGTGGGTACGGGGTTAGGGTGTAAACAGCTGCCATTGCCAGTTCAAGAGCCACATTTGGGTATGAGGTTGGAGTGTCAACAGCATGCAGGGCCTTTAACTGGGTACGGGATTGGAGTGTATGATAGCTGCCAGGCCCGGTTCAAGAGCGAAAACTAGGTAAGTGGTTCAGACGTGGACAGCAGGCAAGGCCAGTTCAAGCGTGCCAACTAGGTTAGGGGTTGTTGTGTAGACGGCAGGCATTGCCAGTTCCAGTCCTCTTAATTGGGTATTGGGTTGGGGTGTGTGACAGATGCCAGTGTTGGTTCAATTGCGAAAACAGAATACTGGCTTGGGGCATGGACTGCAGGCAGGGCCAGTTCTGGTGCGCAAACTGTGAATGGTGATTGGTTGTGGAAAGTAGGCACGGCCAGTTCTAGTCCTTTAAGTGGGTATGGGGTTGGGGTGTTTGATAGATACCAGGCCCGGATAGAGAGCGAAAACAGGGTACGGGGTTCGGGCGTTGACACCAGGCTGGGGCAGTTATAGTGCGTAAACTGTAAATGGTGATTGGGTATGGACAGCAGGCAGGGCCAGTTCCAGTCCTTTAACTGGGTTCGTGGTTGGAGTGTATGATAGCTGCCAGGCCCGGTTCAAGAGCAAAAACTTGGTAAGGGTTTCGGATGTGGACAGCAGGTAGTGCCAGTTCAATAGTGAAAACTGTATACGTGGCTGGGGCATGGACAGGAGGCAGGGCAAGTTCTAGTGCATAAACTGTGAATGGTGATTGTGTGTGGAAAGTAGGCACGGCCAGTTCTAGTCCTTTAACTGGGTGTGGGGTTGGAGTGTTTGATAGATGCCAGGCCCGGTTAGAGAGCGAAAACAGGGTACGGGGTTCTGGCGTGGACACTAGCTATGCTGGGCCAGTTCTAGTGAGTAAACTGTAAATGGTGATTGGGTGTCGACAGCAGGCAGGGCCAGTTCCAGTCCTTTAACTGGGTATGGGGTTCGGGTGTTAGATAGATGCCAGGCGCGGTTAGAGAGCAAAAACAAAGTACGGGGTTTGGACGTGGACACCATGCTGGGCCAGTTATAGTGCGTAAACTGTAAATGGTGATTGGGTGTGGACAGCAGGCAGGGCCAGGTCCAGTCCTTTAACTGGGTACGGGGTTGGGGTGTATGATAGCTGCCAGGCCCGATTCAAGAGCGAAAACTGGGTAAGGGGTTCAGACGTAGACAGCAGGCAGGGCCAGTTCAAGCATGCCAACTAGGTAAGGGGTTCTTGTGTAGACGGCAGGTATGTCCTGTTCCAGTCCTCTTAACTGGGTATTGGGTTGGGGTGTTTGAAGGATGCCAGGGCCAATTCAATAGCGAAAACAGAATACGGGGTTGGGGCATGGACAGCACGCAGGGCCAGTTCTGGTGCGAAAACTGTGTATTGTGATTGGGTGTGGATATTAGTCCTATTACTGGGTATGGGGTTGGGGTCTTCGATAGTTGCCACGCCCGGTTCAAGGATGAAAACTGAGTACGGGGTTTGTGCGTGGACAACAGGCAGGGCCAGTTCTAGTGCGTACGCTGTGAATAATGATTGGGTGTGGAAAGTAGGCAGGGCCAGTTCCAGTTCTTTTACTGGGTATGGGGTTGGGGTGTGTGACACCTGCCAGGACCGGTTCAAGAGCGAAAACTGAGTACGGGGTTTGTGCGTGGACGACAGGCAGGGCCAGTTCAAGCGTGTCAACTGTGTACATGGTTGTTGTGCAGGGCCAGTTCTAGTGCATAAACTGTTAATGGTGATTGGGTGTGGAAAGCAGGCACGGCCAATTCTAGTCCTTTAACTGGCAATGGTGTTGGGTTGTTTGATAGATGCCAGGCCCGGATAGAGAGCGAAAACAGAGTATGGGGTTCGGGTGTGGGCACCATGCTGGTCCAGTTATAGTGCGTAAACTGTAAATGGTGATTGGGTGTGGACAGCAGACAGGGCCAATTCCAGTCCTTTAACTGGGTACGGGGTTGGGGTGTATGGTAGCTGCCAGGCCCGGTTCAAGAGCGAAAACTGGGTTAGGGTTTCGGACGTGCACAGCAGGCAAGGCCAGTTCAAGCGTGCCAACTAGGTTAGGGGTTCTTGTGTAGACAGCACGCAGGGCCAGTTCCAGTTATGTAAATGGGTATTGGGTTGGGGGGTGTGAACGATGCCAGTGTTGGTTCAATTGCGAAAACAGAATACTGGGATGGGGCATGGACAGCAGGTAGGGCCAGTTCTGGTGCAGAAACTGTGAATGGTGATTGGGTGTGGAAAGTAGGCACGGCCAGTTCCAGTCCTTTAACTGGGTATGGGGTTGGGGTGTTTGATAGGCCAGTTAGAGAGCGAAAACAGAGTACGGGGTTTTTGGCGTGGAAATGCCGGGGTTTGGGCGTGGACCAGGCAGGGCCAGTTGGGGTGTAACTAGTGTACATGGTTGTTCAAACGTGCAGGACCAGACTAGGGTAAAGCTGGGGGTGTTGGGGTGTGTGACAGCAGGGCACAATAGCGAAAACAGAATTAGGGCCTTCTGGTGCGCAACTGGGTATAGGGGGTGTGGGGTGTCTGTGATAGATGCCAGGCCCGGTTCAAGAGTGAAAACAGGGTGTGGACAGCACGGGGTTTTGGCGTGGACACGCAGGCAGGGCCATTCTGTGCATTGGTTGTTGTGCAGCCAACTAGTGCGTAAACTGTAAATGGTGATTGGGTGTGGACAGCAGGCAGGCCAGTTCCAGTCCTTTAACTGGCTATGGTGTTGGGTTGTTTGATGATAGAGAGCGAAAACAGAGTATGGGGTTCGGGTGTGTGGACACCATGCTGGGCCAGTTATAGTGCGTAAACTGTAAATGGTGATTGGGTGTGGAAAGCAGACAGGGCCAGTTCCAGTCCTTTAACTGGGTACGGGGTTGGGGTGTATGATAGCTGCCAGGCCCGGTTCAAGAGCGAAAACTGGGTAAGGGTTTCGGACGTGCACAGCAGGCAGGCCAGTTCAAGCGTGCCAACTAGGTTAGGGGTTCTTGTGTAGACAGCAGGCAGGGCCAGTTCCAGTCCTCTTAAATGGGTATTGGGTTGGGGTGTGTGACAGATGCCAGTGTTGGTTCAATTGCGAAAACAGAATACTGGGATGGGGCATGGACAGCAGGCAGGGCCAGTTCTGGTGCG